>NW_025423284.1:300000-389967 GCF_020497125.1 Mauremys mutica
CCACTGAGCAGAGGTAGCCTGGGCGGCTCGTAATGGAGGCTCGGGGGGGCTCAGCCTCCCCAAACCTTGCGTCGCCAAGGGGACAGTGGGGCCCATGACTAGGGGCCCTGGCCAAATTGGGCCCCCCTGGAAAAGTCTCCCCCATGTCAGCCCCAGGGCTGGAGGAGCTCCCACTCCCTGCTACGGCCTGGGGGCTGCAGCAGGGGCACAGAGCGTCTCTGGTCTCGGGGCCGCAGCGGGGCCGGGGTAAAGGAGTGACGGGGTGGGGCCAGTGGGGGAAGGGGTGGAACAGAGGTGACAGTGGGTGGGGCCGTGGGTGGAAGGTGTGGAAGGGGGCGGAGCCACACACAGAAGAGGGGGGGGCAGGGTTCCGGTGCTGGGGCCCCCGCACTTGTTCTCCCTTTCCCTGGGCTTTGGCATCACCAGCCCCTGCTTAGCGAGTAGGGGTCAGTGGTCCCCAAAATGTGGGGCGTGACTCCTAGGGGGACACAGAGGAACATTCATGGGGGCACCTCAGGGCCCGAGCCAGCCCCCATGGAGGGCAGGGAGGGAGCCCCACTCTGTCCCAGCTCTTCCCCAACCCCACCCTCAGCCTGGGCCCCTGGCTCCCAGCCCGGCCTCGACCCCCTGACCGCTGTCCGCACCCCTCTCCCCAGCAAGCAACGGCCCCACTCCCAGCCCCGGTTCTCGACCGCGGCTTCCGAGGGGCCCCAGCCATGGGTACGAGGGCGCAGTGTGAAATGTTTGGGGACCACTGGGTTAGGGTGACGTCCTCAATCACTTCTCTGCAGTCCAATGAGAGTGATTCCTCCCCCACCCACCCCTCCGTCAGGACGGCCTAGGTACATTCTGCTGCCCTTCACTCGTACAGGAAGGAGAATAACATTTCATTCCACTCAATGCTAAAGTGATTTGTTACCCACCACCATCCCAAACTGGTCATTTTGGGGAAGCGGCCCCATCATGCTGCATAGCTAGGCAGAGTAGGGGTGTCTATGCAAACACGGCCTGTTCCTGAAGTCTTCCCCCAGCTCCTCACTAGATGTGAGGGGGGAACTCATTCAGCCCCTGCTTACGCTTAGTATTTAAAAATTCCTTAGTGTCCGTATCTCTGCCGGCCTTAGATTTCTCCTCCTGTCCCTGTCTTAGCAGCTCAGGTGAGGCTGCTGAGTGATTAAGGTGATGGACTGCTAATCCATTGTGCTCTGCACGCATGGGTTTGAATCCCATCCTCATTGCATGTATTTGGTCTTCACTCTCCTTTACAGACAACCATCTCCCCCCTTGGTACAATGACAGATCAAACAATGTTGCTTCTTGCAAACAAAAAGGTTCTCAGAATCTCAGCTGCCCACCCACTTGCTTCAAATAAAATGTCTAAATCCCAGATTTTTTTAAAAAAAATTTCTAGTCCTGCATTTCTTAGTTTTTATCTCAAAGGGGAACAGCCTCATAATCTCCCCCGAACACCCTGGGACCTCCCCAAATTATTAAAATACCCCCAACCTGAGCAAGGCCACAACAGTGAACCAGAGCTAGTGTCTAGGCCAAGCTGTTCTGAAGGAGACAACTCAACCATTTTCTCTCTGCTTCCCTTGGCAAAGTCTGGTTGAAAAAACAAAATTCCCCAAACTGAAAATTTTCTGCTGAAAACCCACTACTAGTCTGTTTGGGGACTTTGGTTTGAATGTACTATTATTATTCTCTTCTGATTTCTGAATCAGTTTTGTCATCCAGGTGTATTTCCAGCTGTTGAGTTGTGGGGGAGAGAGGCCAACTCATAATGTCTCTAACCCACCTGTCATAGTTTCTTCCAACTGGCTAGGAAGTACCTTTGCTATGATGTGAGTCAAGCAGTGTCCATTGTCGCTGTGCTATCTCGGAGAAGTCTGCATTGTACACGGTTCCTGGGATAGTCCTTGGGAGTGTGGATCCCTTTTATGGGCCAGCAGTGAGTCTGGCTCCTCCATTGTCACACCTGAAAGGCTGGTGGTGGGCATTTCCCAACCTCATCTCAGTAACACACACAGAGCAAAACTTCCCAGCCAATGCTACACACACAATCCAACACGATATTAAGGTTCAACAGACCAAGACTTTTGAAATGATACCTCACCAGGCAGACTTTGTACAAGCCGTATCATCATTATAGGAGAGTGGTGAATATGGGGCTTCCAGGGTGCTGGTTTGAGCACAGCGTGCCACACCTGGGTTCACATTGCTATGTGGAGACGTACCCTTAGAGTCCATCTCTCCTGGGATAAAGATGGCAGCATGGCTGGCCTGGACCATCTGACGTGGGCTCAGGAAGCTAAAGCTGAGAGGCTAAAAACTGTGGTGCAGATATTTGTGTTCACACTGAAGCCTGGGTTTGGAAACCCTCACCCCTCGTGGGGTCTCAGAGGTTGGGCTCAAGCCCATCTGTCTGCCCTGTAATTTTATAGTCTTGCAGCCCAAGCCCCATAACCCTGAGTCAGCTGACCGGGCTTTGCGACAGGTGCCCTGAGTGTGTTAATCGCAGTGTAGACATAACATTAGGCTACGTCTCCAGTGCAATGAAACACCCACGACTGGCCCGTGTCACGTTAATCAGGGTCATGCGGCTTGGGCTGTAAAGTTGCAGTGTCCGTGTCTCGGCTCAGGCTCTGTCCCCTGCTCCAGGAGCCCAGAAGGGTGGGAGGGAGTTTAGCAAGTGGAAATGGTAAAACCGCAGGGGAGTATTACCCTGGACTCATGGCATTTCTCCATCGGTCTGTCTGCTGTGAGGCAGGGACAGAAACACGTCCTGCTGCTTTTGTTATTTCAAAGGGCGGTTTAGGATTTTCATTCTCAAACACGGTGCACTAAGCAGGACTCAATCCTCAGTGTAAATAAACAAGCCACCAACACATCAGGGATTCCAATAACAGGGGCAGGTTCTCTCTGGGGCACTGAGATTTTTCAAGGAGTTGGTGGCTCCTTTCTTTCCTCACCCTGGAGTAAACTCAGCTTTTTATTCCATCCTTGATGATTCATGGAATAACAGCAGCAGCCTGAAGAAAGAGGAGAGTGAATATCTCACTGCCAGGGGTGAAGGTGGCCACGTCCCCTCTGTCTGACCATTGCCATTGCAGGAGAGAAGGTGTCAATGGAATCGAATGCCCTGGCTCAAACAAGTGACACAGAAAGATTTTGCTGTTCATGGATCCATGCAAAGGAAATTGTGTCTCTGTGTGAAAATAGGGAGGGAAATGAAACACCCACATGGTGGCATTTAAGGCAGAAGGGACCCCAACAGGATTAGAACAGGATAAATTCTCAAGCAGCATGTTTCTTACTTTCCCCATCTGTCAATTTTGATTATTATCAATGGAAATATTTTGCCATTGGGTTGTACGTTTACACTGAAATTGACATTTACCAACAAATACGTAATTCTTCCAGTCCTGCCTAGTCTGCAGTTGGTGAATTTAGAAGGACAGAGTCACTCTTCCCTGTTCCCATGTCAGGCCTGGGCTCTCCATGCTGCCCACTTCCCACAATGCTGGGATCCATCCCTGATCTCCTCTCAGACCTCTGCCCCCCACCCCCACTTTTGGAACCCCCTCTCCACACTGTCCAAATGCCCTGCTTCCAGGATCCCTCCCCATTCCCTTCCTCCCCTTTGAGCAGAAGCTCTGCACTATTCCCACCCTGGGAATTGAACCCAGGCCACCTAGATGAAAACCAGGGATCCACATCACTAGATCACATGGGAGAGGGATTGTGCTAACCCCTCATGAGAGCAGCAGTGCCACCCAGCAGGGGTTGCACACAGGGCTACATTAACCCTTCAGGTGCTGAAGTTTCCCCTCTATCCGTTCCCAGTGCCTGTGATCAGGAAACAGACATCAGCGCTCCCAGGTGCTGCACAGACCATAACTGAGATCGGGACCCCATATTGCGCTAGGTGCTGTACAATCCCTGGCCAACACTGGGACACCCAGGGGGTTCCCCTCAATTTCCCTGAGCCTCTGCTGCCCAACTGCTTCTGACTCCATCTGGATCACCACCACCCCCCTCGGCAAAAAAACCACCTTTTCAAACAGTCCTTCTTTCCCTGCCCCCTAATTCTGCTTTCACACCCTGGGGGGGTATCTGCAGACACAGGTAGGGAGCAGCTGGGAGCGGGGAGGTGCTGGGAAGAAGGAGGCTGGAGCCGGAGAAGAAAGCCCAGAGTCGGGGACCGGGCAGCTCCTGGGGGCGGGGCTCTGGCACAGGCCGGGGGCGGGGCAGCTCCTGGGGGCGGGGCTCTGGCACAGCCCGGAGGTGGGGCAGCTCCTGGGGGCGGGGCTCTGGCACAGCCCGGAGGTGGGGCAGCTCCTGGGGGCGGGGCTCTGGCACATGGTGACGTGGGAGCCCGGGCCCAGCAGCTGCTCCCTGGTGGCCACGTGCTGCAATCTACTCAGGGGTGATGCAGCAGAAAAAAGCTGGGTGCTGCTTTCCCCACTTATTTCTCCTTATCCCCTTTCAATCTCTCCTCTTTCCCTTTCTTCCCCCTCCCCCACCCTCTGGCAGGGAGACTTGGTCACTTCCCTGCTCCCAGGGGTGCTCACTCTCCCGTAGCTGGATTGGCCCCTGTGAGCGCTAATAGGAGCGAGAGCCTGGGTGCGGGTCAGTCCCTGCAGCGGCTCTGGGACACACAGGGGCAGGAGGAGGAGCAGAGATGGGGCTAGTTCCCACCTCAGACAGTCCCTGGCCCGGTGAGTGCGGCAGCTGCAGCCTGGGTTGGGCTTGAAGAACCCAGGAAGGGGCTGGAGCAGTGGGGGGCTGGTAGGAAGGAAGCAGGAAAAACAAGGAAAAGAGCCGTGGGGCAGCTCCTGGTGGCCGGGCTTTGCAAGGTACCAGACACTGCTGGTGCTGCTGCCTCCAGTGTGCGCTGGGAGCCGGGGCTGAGCTCCGGGCTGCTGCTGCGGCCCCAGAGGGGCTGCTCCAGGGACAGACTTTCACTGAAGCACTTTCTGTGCTCATCCGAGGTGGGGACTTTCTCCAGCTGGACCCAGTCCCAGGCTCTGCTGCCCCTGGCCAGGGGCTGCAGGGGCCAGAGGGACCCCAGGGGCAGCCCTGAGTGGGCAGAAGAGAGACTCCACACACGGGTCCCAGAAGCTGAGGGTCTTGCAGCCCCTGGGGATCTGCTCTTGGGTGGGGTCTGGACAGCGATGGAGCCCCTGCCTCATGCTGCCTCAGGTGCAGTGTGAGAAACTGCTGTGTGTAGGAATTTGCTACTTATGGTGCACTGAGCATGCTCACATGAACTGAGCATGCTCAGTAAATCTGCTAAAGCCATTTCCCTTCACTCTGCCCTTTCTCAGAATCAGATTCTGCAGATTGCTATTTACAGGGTGTCATAAACGTATAGCTAGGGGTAGCATAAAATACCCTGTAAAGGGTTAAAAAGCTCAGATAACCTGGTTGGCACATGACCAAAAGGACCAATAAGGGAAGAAAATACTTTCAAATCTTGGGGGGAAGGTTTTTGTTTTTGTTTTCCTTTGTTCTCCCCAGGTCAGCGAGGAACCAGGGCATGGAAAATACGTCTCCCTAAGCACATGGCATAGAAAAACCTTAGAGTTCTGTCCATAGGCAGGTCCTTGCATAGCTTGCTGAGTCACAAGGTGTATCTGCCTTCTCTCAGTGGGTCGACTGTAGAGCTGATGGTCCGTAATGGGCCATCAAGCAGGCTAGGCAGAACTGACACCAACTTGTCTGGCTGGGGTGTTCCCTGGAAGCAGAGCACAAGTTTGAAATACGGGCAGCATAGAGCCAATATTCATAACATCAACTACAAAAATGATACACAGTTAGAGATAGCATAATTATAATCAGCCAATCAGAAGCTCTCCATAGACCCCTTACACAACAGCCTTTCTACAATATTGGCTGCGAATATAGAACAGTGGTCGCAACGGTGATCTATACAGTTACAGATTATGTCAATAACGTCACAGGAGGTGACAGGGCATCAATGAAATTGGAGCTGGGGCAGCAAAGAGCCACCAAATGTTCTGAGGGCTGGAGAAAAATGCCTTCTAGTGAGCTATTGAAAGAGCTCAACCTGTTTAGCTGATCAAAAGAAGATTGAAAGGTGACTTCATTGAAGTGCTGAAGTGCCTTAATGGAGAGAAAGGATTGGGTATTAAAGGGCTCCTGAATTGAGCAGAGAAAGGCCTAGCAAGACCCAATGGCTGGAAGGTGAAAAGAGACAAATTCATATTACAAATAAGGCACAAATATTCAACAGTGAGGATGATTCACCACAAGAACAAGCTACCAAGGAAAGTGGTGGATTCTCCATCTCCTGATGTCAGTCAATGAAGACTAGATGCCTTTCTGGAATGTGTTTGCCCCAAAAGTAGCTCTTGTGTCCTACAGGAGGCCTGTGATATGCAGGGGGTCAGATTAGATGCTCTAATGGTCTCTTCTGGCCATAAAGTTGACTAATTTCTAAAAAACTGAGTGTAGCATTGGGAGCAGCGTCTGATGTTTCCCTGTCTAGCCGGCTTGCTGCCTAGAACGAACGCTCCTTGTGTGGGGTGATCCACAGGGAGTAGCTCAAACCTCCAAAGTGCCTGGCCGGGGCAGGACATTGGCACAGCAAGGGAGGGGTGTGGCAGTGACATCACAAAGGCCTTTGGCAGGACCTCAGACTATTGGTGAAAGGTGGTGGGGAGGTGGTGACCTCACAGAGAGATGCTGACATCAGGGAGGCAGGACAGGGGCGAGGGGCCAGGGAAACCTCAGAGACCCCTGTGGCTTTGCTTCAGCAAGTCTCCTTCTCCAGGTCTCTCTCTGAGGACTGAGAGAGTATTCGGGTTCACGGACGTGAGCGCCAGGAGGAACCTCTTTCGAGTTTTCTCCTTCCCTTTTAGTGATTTTACTAGAAAACAGCCGTCCCTGTTTAGAAGGTAAGAGCCTCCTGGAGGTTTGAAACCTGTTCAGTCTGATCCATCTGGTGACAGTTGAATTCTAGGCATGGAAAACACGAGCTTAAGGAGGCAGAACTTTATCCTGCACCTGGGATTTTGTCCCTTAGAATCACTGGGGACATTGGGGTTTGTCCTTTTTGTTTCACCTTTTCCTCCATCCATCCCTCCCTCCCTTCTTTCTCTTCTTCTCTTGCTTATTTTGTTCTTTCTCCTGTTCCCCTCCCAACACCAGGAGGTAGGATGGGGTGGGTGTGTGTGTTGCGGGGGAGTGCTCTGCAGCTCCCACTGTGGGAGGTCCACCCAAAAATGTGGGGCTGAAATAGTGCTCAGGCAGTGCGGGCTGGATTAACCTTCTGTGGGTCCTGGTTTAATAGGTTCAATTAGTTGGTTAATAAGATGTCTATGAAGTAAATCACTGGTTTTACAATAAGATCCAATCTGGAGCATATGAACTATTGACCCCTGGACTCCATCTCTGAGAGGGGACTTGTTTACCATCAGGACTCAGGCTCAAACCAGTCCAAACCGGTTTTTCCCGCCAAAACCAGCCCTCAGCGTTCCATCTCCTCAGCACTTTTCCCGCCACAGAAGTGATATAAGGACGTGCTCAGCGCCTGCGCGGGGCCGCCCCCACCAGCGACGGCCCCTCCACGGTCGGGTCTTCCCAGCACTCCCGAGCCGGAGAGCGACGAACCCCCTCGGTCCCGCCGTGAGACTGAGGCACAGGAGGCCTGTCACCCCCATTCCTGCCGTCCTGCATCCCTGGTGTCCAGCCTCCCACAGGGCCTCCCGGCCAGCGACGAAACCCACCCGTCGTCTGGACGCCCCAGGGCTCCTCCTCAACGGCTCTAAACCAGCCAGAGAGTGGAAGGTCCTGGGCCTCGCGCCGGCCTGTGGGACCCGCTGCACCTGCACAGGGGGGAGAGAAAGGGGGGGGCTGAGATCCCCTCGGATTTACCGCTGCCCCCTCCCGTGGGGACCCCCCTCCTCTCCCGTCCTGCCCCCTTTCTCCCTAGAGAGCCACGAGCAGCGCCCAGGGTGACCCCCCCTCCCCCAACCCCTGAGAAGTTCCCTGTCCCCCCCCCCCCCCCCCCCGATTGTGCCCCATTTTCTCTCCCCTTCGCCAGTGGCCAGTTCAGGTCTCAGGTTTGGGGGGTTTCCCCCATTTCCACCTGCAGGGATTTGTCCTTGTGCGGGTGGGAAATGGTTCCCCCCAGTGATTCCTGAGCTGGGCAGAGGGTGAATGGGCAGAGGCTGGGGGGGGCCTGAGACAGGGACACCTCTGGGCTGGGCTGGGTGGGCCACTCTCTGCTGGCAACGGGGCCTGGGAAGGGCCAGGAAGGGGAGGGAGGAGCAAGTGTCCCCCATGGAGATGGCCCAGCCCCAGGCTGCTGCCAGCAGCACATTCCTACCCCGGCTGGGGGGGCCTTTCTCCAGCTGGGACCGGCCTCCTGGGCAGCCCCGGGCTCTGCCCGCACCAGCCCCCTGTGCCGGAGCCCCCCGGTGAGTGAGAGACCCCAGGGGGGCACTGGGGCTGGGCAGGAAAGTGACTCTGCCCCGGGGAACCTGGGAGAAGCCTCAGAGCTGCCTCAGCCCCAGTGGAGCTGCAGCAGGATCCGCCCCCGGCACCGCTGGGGTTTGGGGGGCAGAGACTGGGGCCTGGCGGGGGGGGATCCCCTGTGGTGTGGGGGGAGATGGGGGGTGTCAGGCAGGGAGGGGAGAAGCTGGAGTTGTAGGGGGGGGAAGGTCAGTGGGATGGGGGGGGGTTGAACTGTCTCTGTGCAGCCAGGAAATTCCCGGGGCGGGGGAGTGGCGGGCGGGCGAAGGGGGGAGGTGAATGAATTGGATCCTTTCCCTGTTTGTGCCACTTGCCTCTCACCCCCGATACAAATTCTCTCCACTTCTGCCCCTTTTCTCTCTCAGTATCTCACACGGGGCTATAAAATCTGGGGCGATTTCCCCCCTTTCCCCTCCAATGATCAGCTCTCCCGTCTCCCCCGATTTCCCCCGTTCTCCCTATGAGTCTCAAACGTCAGTTTAAAATCTTCTCTAGTGAGGGGCATTTTCCCACCCATTTCATCTGCAGCGATTTGTCCTTGTGTAGGTGGGAAATTGTTGCCCTGAGTCATTCCCCAGCACATGGCTGCCCCTGGAGTGGGGGTGGGATGGCTCAGTGGTTGGAGCACTGGCCTGCTAAACCCAGGGCTGGGAGCTGACTCCTTGAGGGGGCCATTTGGGGAGTTAGTTGGGGATTGGCCCTGCTTTGAGCAGGGGGTTGGACTAGACACCTCCTGAGGTCCCTTCCAGCCCTGATATTCTATGAGATGCCTGTTCTCTGCCAGGGCAGGGAAGGGAGGCGCACGTGTCCCCCATGGGGACTGCCCAGACCCCCGTTTCCCAATCCCAGTTGCTGCCCCCTAACTACCAACACAGTTGCCCCCAACCATCAGTTGCCAGTCACCCGTCCATCCCCCACTGCTGCCCCTTTCCCTCATCCAGGGACCTTACAGCTCCCCTTCCCTTGCCGTTTTAATCAGCTCCTCAAAGGGCTCCCTGCTGCTCATGGCAATGGTTGGGGTGGGAGGAACCATTACTTTGTGTTTATGTATTGGACAGTCGTATAAAATCCAGTCCAACAGTCCTGCTTTTCCACTAGTTCATTAACAACAATATAAAATCCCCTCAGATCTTGGTGTTTTTCTCTCATGTTATCAAATACGCAGTTTGACACATTTTCTTTGCAAATCTCAAAGATTCATATAAAATACCCTAAACGTTTGCCCCACTGCTCTCTAGTTGTCTATTTCTAATTGAATATGCCCTGAGATTTCCCCTGGTCTCTCTAATTATAAAATACCAAGAAAATCTCAGATTTACACCTTTTCTCAGATTCTTGAACCTGGATATAAAATGTTTGCAAATGTTGCCCATTTCCTCTTTATTCATTTATCAAATATTGATGTGAAACACTCAGATTTTGCCTCCTATCGACAACTGATATAAAATCCTTCTGATTTTCCACTTTCCTCTCTATAATTTGCAAAATGGATCCCAAATCTCTCAGATTGGGAACTCTTTCATTTCTGAACGTTGCTCAGGTTTTGCCTTTTTCTATGTCATTATGAAATGTCAGTTAAAAATCCTCTCAGGTTTGGGGCTGTTCCCCGTGTTTCTAAATCCCAGCAACTTCTTCCTTCGAGGGAACCTGTTGCCCTGAGTTCTTCTCCATCCTGGAGGTCGCAGGGGGTTAAATTGCCCAGAGTTCATCTTTCCCATTTGCTTTGTGAATCATTTGTTCCCTCCTTTATCTCTGTTAAAATGTTTGCCGAAGAAAGAGACCAGCCAGATATTTAATACACATCAAAGCCAGAGGCCTCCCCCTGTTCGGGGATCAGTGGTTCCCAGCTGGTAACGGGAGAGTTGGCTGGACCCTTTTATTTTCTCCAGCTGGCATGGGATGAGGAGGTCACTCTGAGTGCAGTGTGAGTTGAGAAGTATCCCAAGCCGCATGGCAAAAGGCCTCTGTGAGGGGTTGCTTCCCGCAGTGCTAAGATGCAGCCACCTCTGGGGTGGATCCAGGGTGGCCATTATTTGCTAGTGACAGGCATGGACATTTCTTACCTATTTTGTCCCTCCAGGCCTTCCATTCTCCTGTTAAAGAAGCATCCCCCAGGGCTCCCTCTGCCTGTGTGACTGGCCAGCAGGGGGCGGTGGTCACTTTCTATCCACTTCTCAGGCACTGTGAGGTAACAGTGTTGCTGGGTGGGGGTGGGGCTGTGTGGGGAGATAGCAGCTGAAGGGGGATTGTGGTAGGGGGAGGCCTCTGGGTGGCTGGGCAGGGGGTACCCTAGTGAGGTTGGTGGGTTCTGGAGATTTGGGGTTTCAGGGGGTGGGTGTGATGTGCCCAGCCCTGAGGCTGTGGGTCCTGGAGGTGGGTATCGCTGGGGGCCTGTTGGCTGCAGAACGGCCGGGGTGGGCGTCTCTTGGGGAGGCGGGACAGGGGGTTAGAGGGAGCCTGGTGCTGTGCCAGGGGCTCTGTCTGGGCTTCCCCCGCAGACTCCTGGGATCGCTGCCGTGCCCAGTGCACAGAGTGTGTTGGGGAGAATCCCCGGCGCTAGGCCAGGGGGTGCCCCTGTAAAGCATCAGGGGATCCCGCAGGGGGGAGGAGGGGGTGCCAGGCAAAGGGCAGGGCAGATCCTGCTGGAGGGCAGGGGGGGGATCCTAGGCAGTCAGTGAGGGACTGAGTTCCCAGTGGGGGTCCCTTTTGGGGGGTTCTCTGGCTGTTGGGGTCTCTTGGTGGGGGGAACCCTTTGGGATTCCCAACCCGGCAGTGAAGATCTGGTGGGGGTTCTCTGGCTGGTGGGGCTCTGAGGGGTATCTGAGCTCCCTGGCCAGAGACTCTGGGGCCTGCGTCCCAGGGAGTATCTGGTGCGGGGGCTGGCTGGGGCTCTGGGGGCTGCTCCTGACCTCGCTGCTTCTCTCTAATTAGCTTATGCCAGAATCCTGGCTCCAAGCACTGCCCGACACTCCCCGGCCAGGCCCAGTCACCGTGATAACTTTCTGTCCACTTATCAAACACTGTGAGGTGAAATCACAGATTTTTGCTTTTCTCCCCTCTTGAAAACTTCAGGAACTTCCAGTTCCATTGTCCTAAATTGTCCAGTCCATTATCCTAGATCTGGGGGGTGAGGGAGGTGGGAGGAGGGTCAGCACTTCCGCACAATGGTCCCTTCCACAGCATTCTGGACTCATTCTTTCTGAACTCTGTTTTCATTGAGACCATTGTTAATCCAGAGTCACTGTATGGAAAGGCAAGGAGTGACTCCGGATGGACAGTGGGGCAAATGAGATCAGCAATTCTCCCTGTGAGGAGGGGCTCTCGTTAGCTGCTTTACCCAGAGAGCTAAAGGAGGGAAGCTGCTCAAACGCTCTGTCCCTCTCTGCTCAGGATACTGGGGTTCAGCTTCCTGGGTCAGAGGCTGCAGCCTCCATGTGATCTGGGAGACCAGGCTTAGCAGCTGCTGCTCCCCCAGCGGGGTTCTGTGCTGGGATGTGACCTTAATTAAAGCTGCTTCTCTGCCCGGCCCAGGGGATGACTTTCTCCAGCTGGTCCTAGCCCCCTAGGGCAACCCTGGGCCCTGTTAATACTAAATTCTGAGCCAGAGTCTCCAGGTAACTGAAAGACCTCAGGCAAGAAAGTGACTCTGCCCAAACAGCCCCTCCTCATTTCTCCTCCCAGTAGCAATTGCCAGGAGAAAATCCAGCCCTGGGAGAGCAAAGCCCCCAGGAATGGGACTTTCCCAGCCAGAGGGGCAGGGAGAGAGGACAGGGGAAGGAGAGACTGAAAGGGGCAGTGGTAGAAATGAGGGGGGAGAGATTTCTAGCTCTCTAGTCCACCCAGACACATGTATTGCTGCATCCCTGGGCAGAACCACTTTCCAGTGAACAAAACAAGGATCTGACAGAGGAAAAGCCAGTTCCTGACTCCATGTTCCCTCTGCTGGGGTGTGGCTGCCATGGGGTCAGTGTTCGAGGGAATCCCCCACAGTGACTCCTTTGGTTTCTAGCCTTGTGTTCAGAGACTTTCTTACGGGGTGAGGGGAGGGAGAAGGGAGGTTAAAAATGTCTCTGTGGGCTTAGCCTGGCAGCAGGGGCCAGGACTACATGGTAATAAACAGATTGAGCATTTCCCAGCATGGCAGAATCTAGGGTGTCTTTCTGCAGGGAAAGGGCCTGGGGGAATTCTGATGTGAAATTAACTAAAACTGGTTGTGAGACGCCCACAACTGCCCTTCTCCCCCAGACAGGCTGCAGAATGACGTCCATGTTTTGCTCCAGCTCATCCCAGCCTGATGTGGGACAGGGAAGAGAAATGGCTGCAGTGGAGCCAACTCAGGTAGGTATTATCGGGGGGTTGTTGGTGGGTTCCTGCTGGAGGAGAGGGAGAGCAAATACACCGGAGATGGGAAGGTTTGCACAGTCTGTTTTGGAGGTTGGAGCGGGGCAGGAAATGCACAGGGTGGGGAAAGGGAGGAGGCCAGGGTGTGGCAAACCTGCTGAGAGTTATTTAATAAGTGCCCTAGATTCTAGGAACAGACCCAGGAGGTTGGGAGGTGGAAATGCCCTAATTTGTGAAGAAAGAAAATAGCCCACCTACATGGAGCTAGTCAAACTGACCAGAGTCCCAGTGCTGGAGCCTGAGCTCACTAACCAGCGGCTGCTGTGAGATATAAAGGGGGCACCCATGAGTCAGGCTTATTGGAGCTGCCTCTCCCTTCATATCCCACTCCTCACAAGGAGGAGGCTATTGGGCTTCCTACCAGAGAGCTCTCCCTGGACCCTGCTAGGGGCTCCGTCTCCTGTATCAGTCGGTGGCTAATAGGTGTGTGATGGATCTGCTGGGAGAGACAAGGGGCTCTCTCTTCGTCCCCTCACCCTGGTATTTGCTGGATACGCTGAGCGGGGTCGGGGTGGGACTCTGTTGACTGCGATCCACCCAGAGCTTCCATTTGATTGGCTCCTCTCTGCCACAAATAGTGGGGCTGTGAGTGGAGCAGCAGGTACTGAGTGTTGGACTCTTGCTCTTTCAGGGGCCGGTGACCTTCGAGGAGGTGGCTGTGCATTTCACCAGGGAAGTGTGGGCTTTGATGGATCCCACTCAGAAAGCCCTGTACTGGGATGTCATGCAGGAGAACTATGAGACTGTGACCTCGCTGGGTAAGGGTTCCTGTCCCCTCGGTTCTTGGAAGGGGAAATGAAGAATTAAGGTTCACGCCAGCCCCACAATGCCACCTCTACTCTGTCCTGTTGCAGCATCACCCCAATATGCCAGTGACACACACACACTACCAGAGAGCCGCCCCTGCTGCAGAACACTTTGGGAACAGAGCACAGGAGCCGTATCGCACAGTGTCAAATAGCTCCTGTTTGCTCAAGTGAAACTGGGGGTTAGGTCTGGCATAACTGTTCCATACCCCTAATCATTTTTGTTGCCCTTTTCTGAACCTTTTCCAATTCCAATATATCTTTTTTTGAGATGGGGCAACAACATCTGCATGCAGTATTCAAGATGTGGGTGTATCATGGATTCATTTGCTGTTTTTACAAATATGATATATGATATATTCTGTCGTATCTGTCCCTTTCTTAATTATTTCCAAAATTGTTTGCTTTTTTTCACTGCTGCTGTATATTGAGTGGATGTTTTCAGAGAACTATCCACAGTGACTCCAAGATCCATCTCTTGAGTGGAAACAGCTAATTTAGACCCCATCATTCTGTATGTATTCATGACACAGATGTTGAGGAAATAGAAGCAGATTTTTTGTCGAATTTATCCTTTGTAGGTGCTAAAGATGTGTATAATTAAAGAAAAGCTGGGCATGTTTCAGGAAGCCATTCCTCAGTAACACTGCTGAGATTTTAAGTGGTTTTGTAAAGGATTCTACTTCAGAGAACTGTAAATTTACCCTATCCAAGACCAAGGATTTGGAAAGAGCTGAGGTTGAAAGAGTCCACACCCAGTTCTTTGTTTCCACACCAGTAAAGGAAGCTATGGTGACCCAAGGAAAATTGTTTGTACAACTCCACTTCCAAGTTCAGTGTCACTGATTACACTTCCAAAGTATGCCAGGGTTAGATTGAGAACAGTCATCCTTCACTGTTTGGATGCAAAGAGAGAGTGCTTCATAGGACAGTCCTTCCCTCTGGATCCCAAACTGGTTACCTGGTTGGGTAACAAGGACTTTCAGGCTGTAGAAATGATGGTAACCAATGGGGCAACAAATGTGTCAGCCTCTAATTTCAGACTTCCGGATACACACATGTTGAGTCCTGATACTATGGTTTTGTGTCTGACGCTGTGGCTACACAATTAAGCTGATGTTAGCACAGCTGCACCAATGTAGCTGCGCTGCTGTAGCACTGCTATAACAGATGCTCTAAGCCAATGGGAGAGATTTCTCCCATCGGACTTCATTAGTTCAGCCCCTGCAAGCCCCCTAACACAGGGTTAGGGCTGTGTAACTACGTTGCTCAGCTGTGTGGATTTTTCACTCCCCTAAGCAATATAGTTATCCCGATAAATGTCTTTAGTGTAGACCAGAGAGGTTTCTCTTGTGTTTTATGCATTTACATTACTTCTCTACCTCCTCCTACTTTGAAAGATTAAAAAGTGTGAAAAGAGAGGTATTTTTCTCCATGATGCAAACATTCCGACATAGAAGACCCCTTCTACCAACACACATGGCAGAAGATCCTGAGATATATGAACTCACAGAAGTGGTTGGGACCTACGTTGGGACAAACCACAATGAGAACCAGGGTTCAGTTGTTGGCAATGGGGATTAAAAGAAAACTAACATATATGACAAGAATTTGTGATCTTTGAATATGTTATTGTTACCAATTAAAATGAAATGATAGGAGAAGTTATTGGTTAAAGAGTAAGAGACTGTGTGATAATCTGAATTATTTTGGAAAACTGAAAGTTGTCTTGTTTTTGTGTTTTGTTAGTCGTACAGGAAATGATGGCTAATCTTGAAAAGTTTATTTGATTTAATTTACCCTGGTTCCTCAACTGTAGCTACAGCTCTAGTACCCATCAATCCAAAGACTGAGAGAAATTGTTCTGGCCTTTCTATTCTATCATTTTCTGCCTTTGTTTAGTTGGTAACAGTTGGTTTCCATCACTCACGTTTGTTTGTTTAAATCTCTATCCGTTGTGAAATAAATTTTTTGCTTGTTCGATAACTGTACTCAGGTGCTGTGTGAGATACAGTAGCAATGGTCCACAGTAAAACTAGTAACCTGGGATACTTGGGGAAGAGAGGATCTGGGATTTCACCGAGTATCTGGTGATCCGGGCTGGACCCCAGAGGGGGACACATTGAAAGAACTCAGGGGTTAAGGTGGCTGCTGTAGCTCAGAGGAGGGTGCTTTAGTTTCAGCTGGCTGGTGAATTTGGTCACTAACATCCAGCTGCCAAATGCAAAAGTCCCTCTTCCTTGTGACAGGTGGCAACAAGGAGACTCAGAGCCCTCAGCACCCTGAGAAGGGTCACAATGTGTCTCTATGTTGATCCACCTGTCAAATTCACACAGGGAAAGCTCCCGATAGCACAAAACTCTGCCCTATGAAATCATGGAACATGTGCTCTTTGCTCTGTGAAAGCATGTAAAGAATCCAAGTGCTGGAGGACAGGGTTTGGGTCCAGAGTGACCTAGACAAATTGGAGGATTGGGCAAGAAGAAATCTGAGGAGGTTCAACAAGGAGAAGTGCAGAGTCTTGCACTTAGGATGGAAGAATCCCAGGCACTGCCACAGACTGGGGACTGACGGAGTGAGGGGGGTTTGATAGCAGCCTTCAAGTACCTGAAAGAGCAGCAGTGTGGGCTTTCTCCTGGCCACTTTTGCTGGGCTGGGCAGGCGTCCTGGAGGCCTTTCTAGAAGAGAATTGGGAACTGAGTTAGAAAAACCAATGTGAAAACCAGAACCTCAGATTTAGACTCATTTATTTATAATATTAAATCTTCAATTCTAGTGTCACAGTCAATACAATTGCTTCAGCCTGATAGTTGCCCAAAGGGAAACTTAACGTCTCTCCAAGGGGAGTGGAGAGAAAACACTTTTCAGAGTCCGAGAGAGACAAGGCAGGTGAGGGTAAGAGCTTGCAGAGGACCAACCTCTGTTGGTGAAAGAGACAAGCTGTGGAGATAACCCCACACACTTCTTCAGTTCTGTGTAGCCTGGAAGGTCGTCTCTTCCATAACGAGCAGTTAGAACATAAGAACAGCCACACTGAGTCGGACCAGTTCATCTAGCCCACTCTCCCGAAAGTGGCCAATGCCCGGCGCCCCAGAGGACCCCTGGGACCAGCATGGATACACCACCACCACAAACAAGGTTAAAAGTCAATGCACGTGGGAGAAGCATCTTGTGTTTCATTCCTTATGTCCTAGTCCGATCGTGTGGCCATTTCCTTTTCTTCCTTTCTGTTAAAAGCTTTGGTGTTTTGCACAGAAACATTATTTCCCCAGGAGAGACCCAGGAGTGGGGGCTGCATTCCTGTGCCAAACAGTCACTGGAAGGGGGCAGGCCAAGGCCTTTAGGATGAGGTGTCCGTCACTGTCAAAAGATCATCTCCCTCCTGCAGGTCACTGGCAGCCTGAATTTGTTCCTTATCCTCCCAGAGTCTGGGGGCTGGAATCAGCACTACCCAGCCCCTCCGTATGTAGCAGGAACAAACACAAACCTGGTCTTTAAAACAAGCTGTCCCCTTCCTCCTCAGGGAAGATTTTTCTGTGATTGATGTTGAGCTTCAGTTCCCCTCTCCTAGGGGCGGGGCGGGTGTGGGGCCAGCTCCCAGTGAGCTCTGTTTTCACCATTCCCCCCTTTCAGTCACTCTGGGATGGTAACTCTGCTCCCAGCTGTCAGGCAGGTTCCAGCCCAACCACCCTGCTCACTACCTCCATGGTCATATGTCACCCCCTTTGCCAGCACACAGAGCCTGCAGGAAAGCTACTCCTGCCAGATGCATTGGTGGTATAGTGGTGTGCGTAGGTGTCTTCTAAGCAATTCATCTGGGTTTGATTCCCAGCCAATGCAATAATGGCTTTTCTCTTCTGTTGTTTCCTCATCTGGAAGTGGTTTAATTTCAGTCACATTGTGTTACAATCACATTATCTAAAGAATGAGACAATACATGTGTCAAAGTCCAGCAGGTCATACAGGATGGAGGCACACAAGGGGCTGGAATGTGTCATCTGAGAAAGACAGAACCTTTGGAAACCTGCATCTCCCATCCCCGGCCTTGCGTGTTATGATTCCAGCTGTGTGAACTGGGGCAGAGGGTTAGGTTGCAGGGGGATGAGGGCTGTGTCTGGGATGGGGATAAGGTGTTTGTGGTGTTGGAGGGGGCTCAGGGCTGGGGCAGAAGGTTGGGGTGTGTGGGGGGGGGAAATGAAGACTCTGGCTGGGACTGGGGATGGGAGGTTTGGGGTGTGGGAGGAGCTCAGGGCTGGGGCAGAGGGTTGAGGATGTGGTGGGGGGCTGAAAGCTCTGACTGGGGGTGTGGGCTCTGGGGTGGGGCAGGGCTGGGGATGAGTTTGGGGTGCAGGCAGGCTGCTCCGGGACAAGGGCCAGAAAGGAGGACTCCCCCCAGCCCTTTCCCTGCTGGCAGCAGCAAGCTCTGGGGGAGGAACCCCTCATTCCCCCCTCCAGCAGCACCCTCACTCCCACCACTGTCACTGCAGGTGCTCCTAGGGCCCTTCTCAGGTCCAGGAATCTCCCTCGCCTCCCCCATTATGGGGGCCGGGGGGTGCTGCATGCACCTCCTCCCCTGCTGTTGCCCCTGACTATAGCCTCACTGGGGGTGGGGGATGGGGCTGTCTCCTTGCCCAGCATGGGGCAGGAGTGGTGACTGCAGGGATGGGGGGTGGGGCTGTGATGGTGGAGGGTCCCGCTGGAAAAGGGAAGGGTCTGAGGTGGAAGGGCAGGCTCAGAGTCAGTCTGCCCTGGCAGTGAGTTGGGAAGGGGGGGCACTAGGACCCTGTGGCAGCAGTTGCTGCAGGGAGGCAGCATGGAGCTGCATGGAAGAGGCAGGGACGCTCTGCTCCCTCCGGGGCCCAGGGACATGCATGGGGCCAGCAAGGGGGTCCGGGGGACACTCGGGGGAAGCACGGGGGGTGGCAGGTGGGGCCAGAGGGGAGACCCGGCCCCAAACTTTGGTGGAGCTGGGCCCCAGGGCTCTGAATATTGCTGGTGCCCGGGCACCACGTGGGTATATAACTCGCCGCCCATGTGTGTTTCATTCCTTATGTCCTAGTCCCATCATGTGGCCATTTCCTTTTCTTCCTTTCTGTTAAAAGCTTTGGTGTTTTGCACAGAAACATTATTTCCCCAGGAGAGACCCAGGAGTGGGGGCTGCATTCCTGTGCCAAACAGTCACTGGAAGGGGGCAGGCCAAGGCCTTTAGGATGAGGTGTCCGTCACTGTCAAAAGATCATCTCCCTCCTGCAGGTCACTGGCAGCCTGAATTTGTTCCTTATCCTCCCAGAGTCTGGGGGCTGGAATCAGCACTACCCAGCCCCTCCGTATGTAGCAGGAACAAACACAAACCTGGTCTTTAAAACAAGCTGTCCCCTTCCTTCTCAGGGAAGATTTTTCTGTGATTGAAGTTGAGCTTCAGTTCCCCTCTCCTAGGGGTGGGGCAGGTGTGGGGCCAGCTCCCAATGAGCTCTGTTTTCACCATTGCCCCCTTTCAGTCACTCTGGGATGGTAACTCTGCTCCCAGCTGTCAGGCAGCTTCCAGCCCATCCACCCTGCTCATTAACTCTGTGGTCATATGTCACTCCCTCTGCCAGCACACAGAGCCTGCAGGAAAGCTACTCCTGCCAGATGCATTGGTGGTATAGTGGTGTGCGTAGGTGCCCTCCAAGCAGGTGATCTGGGTTTGATTCCCAGCCAATGCAATAATGGCTTTTCTCCTTTGTTGTTTCCTCATCTGGAAGTGGTTTAATTTCAGTCACATTGTGTTACAATCACATTATCTATAGAATGAAATAATAAATGTGTCAAAGTCCAGCAGGTCATACAGGATGGAGGCACACAAGGGGCTGGAATGTGTCATCTGAGAAAGACAGAACACTTGGAAACCTGCATCTCCCTGGCCTTGCGTGTTATAATTCCAGCTCCGTGAGCTGTTTGTAGGATGTTCCGGCATGATGGGGAAATGAAGTTTTGAGTCAGTTTTTGCTCCTGCAGATTCCTTTGATGTTACAATTATAATGACATGAACAAAAGGGAGGCAGAATAAACATAACCCCCAAATTGCAATACAGGTGGGGAAAGGGAAGATCACGGTTAAGCCAAACACGTCAAAATAAAAATTAATACAAAAACGGGGAGGAGGGAAGAGATCAGGTATGTGGAGATCCCCTTGATATTTCAACGCACATTGTTAGAATCAAAGTTCAGACTTGACACTGGAAAACCTGCAGCTACCCAGCTCTGTGAACACCTGTGATGAGCAAGATCGAGTTGGGACACCTGTTCTGCTTCAATCATTTATTTTCTCTCTTCTCCCCCCAATTCCTCATCACCAATGTCTCTGCCTTTCTCCTCTTGCTCCCACCCCCCTGCCCTTTCCCAGGAACTCTCACTCTACAGCATTTAGGACAAGCCAGAGCTCCCATGTTCTGCACATGAGCCTGTGTCAGAGGACGTGGGACCCAGGTCAGAACCAGGCTCACAACTGACCAGAGTTTGAGAACTCTCCCTGTTCCCATTGGGCAGATGGGGAGGAGCCTGAGGTATAGAGAAGGGAAGTGACCTGTCACCAGATGGATCAGACTGAACAGGTTTCAAACCTCCAGGAGGCTCTTACCTTCTAAACAGGGACGGCTGTTTTCTAGTAAAATCACTAAGAGGGAAGGAGAAAACTCGAAAGAGGTTCCTCCTGGCGCTCACGTCCGTGAACCCGAATACTCCCTCAGTCCTCAAAGAGAGACCTGGAGAAGGAGACTTGCTGAAGCAAAGCCACAGGGGTCTCTGAGGTTTCCCTGGCCCCTCGCCCCTGTCCTGCCTGGCTGATGTCAGCATCTCTCTGTGAGGTCACCACCTCCCCACCACCTTGGACCAATAGTCTGAGGTCCTGCAAAAGGCCTTTGTGATGTCACTGCCACACCCCTCCCTTGCTGTGCCAATGTCCTGCCCCTGGCCAGGCACTTTGGAGGTTTGAGCTACTCCCTGTGGATCACCCCACTCAAGGAGCGTTCGTTCTAGGCAGCAAGCCGGCTAGACAGGAAAACATCAGACGCTGCTCCCACTGCTACACTCAGTTTTTCAGAAATTAGTTGACTTTATGGCCAGAAGAGACCATTAGAGCATCTAATCTGACCCCCTGCATATCACAGGCCTATGACACAAGAGCTACTTTCGGGGCAAACACATTCCAGAAAGGCATCTAGTCTTCATGAAATGACATCAGGAAATGGAGAATCCACCACTTTCCTTGGTAGCTTGTTCCTGTGGTGAATCATCCTGACTGTTGAATATTTGTGCCTTAGTTGTAATATGAATTTGTCTCTTTTCACCTTCCAGCCATTGGGTCTTGTTATGCCTTTCTCTGCTACATTAAAGAGCCCTTTAATACCCAATATTTTCTCTCCATTAAGGCACTTCAACACTTTAATGAAGTCACCTTTCAATCTTCTTTTGATCAGCTAAACAGGTTGAGCTCTTTCAGTAGCTCACTAGAAGGCATTTTTCTCCAGCCCTCAGAACATTTGGTGGCTCTTTGCTGCCCCAGCTCCAATTTCACAACATCTTTTTCACATGAGGACACCAAAACTGGAGGCTATTCCAGTATCAGTCTCACTGATGCCGTGTCACCTCCTGTGACGTTATTGACATAATCTGTAACCATATAGATCACCATTGCGACCGCTGTTCTATTTGTAGCCAATATTGTAGAAAGGTTGTCGCATAAGGGGTCTATGGAGAGGTTCTGATTGGCTGATTATAATGATGCTATTTCTAGATGTGTATCATTTTTATAGTTGACATTATGAATTCCTGCCCATTTCCCCACTGGCTGGAGCATGGCTAGAGTGTGTCTGTGGTTAATGATGTTGCTGTAGATTGTTCGTTTCCTGCCTTGGCAATTCAGACAGTCCCTTTTCCCAACATATCTCCAGCACATCATTAGTTCCAATAACAGGGGCAGCTTTTCTCTGGGGCACTGAGATTTTTTGGGGAGTTGGTGGCTCCTTTCTTTCCTCACCCTGAAGTAAACTCAGCTATTTATTCCATGGTTCATGTTTTATGGAATAACAACATCAGCATGAAGAAAGAGGAGAGGGAATATCTCACTGCCAGAGCTGACGGTGGCCACGTCCCCTCTGTTTGACCATTACCATTGCAGGAGAGAAGGTGTCAATACAATCGAATGCCCTGGCTCAGACAAGAGACACAGGGAGTTTTTGCTGTTCATGGATCCATGCAAAGGAAATTGTGTCTGTGTGTGAAACTGAGAAGGGACATGAAATGCCCACAGGGTGGCGCAATGCCCTAAGCTAAGGCAGGAGGGTGAAGGAATCGGGCTGAGGAATGACTGAAGTGGACTCACCTGGGATTGAAATGACATTTGTTTCTGTCAGGCAGTGAGAAATTGACATTAATTCAGATGCAGGGTTGAGGCTTCTTTAGCTCCTTGTAGAACTTGAACTTGATTTCCCAGAAGGGAGAAAGGGAAAGTCTGGGGCTGCCTTGAGTCCCTGGCTGGGTCTCCTGGGCAGTGGAAAACATCCCTTGTTTGGCCCTGCCAAGGGGATCGTGGAGGCTGAGACGCCCCTCGGCTTGGATCAAAGGGGGAGTTGGATGGAATTTATCACACAACCGTCCCTGCTCCCCAGAGCCCCATGGGGAGAAGCTAGAGAAGGGGGAGTCATTCCTCCCCTGCGCTCCCAGAAGAGCTGCTAGCAGGGCCACCCAGAGGCGGGGGCAAGTGGGGCAATTTGCCCCAGGCTCTGGGTCTTGCAGGGGCCCCCACAAGCAGGAGTGTAGCTAGGAGGGAGCAGGGGGGGCTGCTGCTCCCCCACTGAGCACATTCCCCCAAAGTGGCGCCTTAGTAGGAATTTGGAATAAGGTGGAAAGATCTGGAATTTCCCCCCCACACACACACACCTCCTGGGGTGGCAGGGGGTGCAGGTGGAGGGGCAGAGCCCAGGGCTGGGGTGGCGGGGGGTGTCGGTGGGGGAGCAGTAAGGGGAAAGGGCGGAGCCAAGAGCTGGGGCAGCATGGGGTATGTGGGGGGCAGAGCCCAGGGCTGGGGTGGCAGGGAGGTGCAGTGGGGAGCCCAGGGCTTGGGTGGGTGCAGCCAAAAAATTTTTTGCTTGGGACGGCAAAAAACCTAGAGCCGGCCCTGCCTCCACCCACTGTGAGGTAGGTAGGAGCAGATCATTATTATCCCTACTTGAAAGAGGGAGAAGCTGAGGCTGAGAAAGGAGAATTGACTTGTCTGAGGTCACACAGCCAGTCAGTGGCAGAGTTGGGAATAGGACCCAAGAGCCCTGATTTTCAAACTAACCATCGGATCTTGAATTTCAGACATTGAATGACCTGAATAAAGTGCTCTCAGATGAGCTCCAGACCAACAACAGTGCACAGGAATTATTCAGCAAGTATTTGAGGAGAACTGCAATGTTAGAGAGAATCATGAACTGCTCAGAGACCATTAATGCAGAGAAGCAGCAAAATTCGTCAAACACAGAACTGGTTCTAACTTATTTCCTTGGTCTTGAAAGAGAACAACAAGGACCTGAGTCTCCTCCCTGTCAATAACCCCCTGCTCAGCCAATCAGGGTAGAGACTGAGGACGGGAGGCTGAGGGTTCTCACCAGAGAGCCCAAAGGATGGCCCAGGTCATTGGTGGGGATCAAATAAAATTCAGAATAAAATTCTGCCTCCTTAAGCTCGTGTTTTCCATGCCTAGAATTCAACTCTCACCAGATGGATCAGACTGAACAGGTTTCAAACCTCGAGGAGGCTCTTACCTTCTAAACAGGGACGGCTGTTTTCTAGTAAAATCACTAAAAGGGAAGGAGAAAACTCAAAAGAGGTTCCTCCTGGCGTTCACGTCCGTGTACCCGAATACTCCCTCAGTCCTCAGAGAGAGACCTGGAGAAGGAGACTTGCTGAAGCAAAGCCACAGGGGTCTCTGAGGTTTCCCTGGCCCCTCACCCCTGTCCTGCCTGGCTGATGTCAGCATCTCTCTGTGAGGTCACCAGCTCCCCACCAATAGTTTGAGGTCCTGCAAAAAACCTTTGTGATGTCACTGCCACACCCCTCCCTTGCTGGCCTAATGTCCTGCCCCTGGCCAGGCACTTTGGAGGTTTGAGCTACTCCCTGTGGATCACCCCACTCAAGGAGCGTTCGTTCTAGGCAGCAAGCCGGCTAGACAAGGAAACATCACACGCTGCTCCCAATGCTACACTCAGTTTTTCAGAAATTAGTCGACTTTACGGCCAGAAGAGACCATTAGAGCATCTAATCGGACCCCCTGCACAGGCCTCCTGTATGACACAATAGCAGGTCAGGGAGGGGGGCTGAGGAGGCGAGTGGGTGGGCAGTGGCGAGGGGGCGGGTGAGCCGGCAGAGAGCCAATATTCATAACTTCAACTACAAAAATGAAACACATCTAGAGATAGCATCATTATAATCAGCCAATCAGAACCTCTCCATAGACCCCTTACACGACAACCTTTCTACAATACTGGCTACAAATATAGAACAGTTGTCGCAATGGTGATCTATACAGTTACAGATTATGTCAATAACGTCACAGGAGGTGACATGGCATCAGTGAGACTGATACTGGAATACTGCCTCCAGTTTTGGTGTCTTCATTTGAAAAAGATGTTGTGAAATTGGAGTTGGGGCAGCAAAGAGCCACCAAATGTTCTGAAGGCTGAAGAAAAATGCCTTCTAGGGAGCTATTGAAAGAGATCAACCTGTTTAGCTGATCAAAAGAAGATTGAAAGGTGACTTCATTGAAGTGCTGAAGTGCCTTAATGGAGAGAAAAGATTGGGTATTAAAGGACTCTTTAAAATATCAGAGAAAGGCATAACAAGACCCAGTGGCTGGAAGGTGAAAAGAGACACATTCATATTACAACAAAGGCACAAATATTCAACAGCGAGGATGATTCACCACAGGAACAAGCTACCAAGGAAAGTGGTGGATTCTCCATCTCTTGATGTCATTTCATCTAGACTAAATGTCTTTCTGGAATGTATTTGCCCCCAAAGTAGTTATTGTGCCATACAAGAGGCCTGTGATATGCAGGGGGTCAGATTAGATGCTCTAATGGTCTCTTCTGGCCATAAAGTTGACTCATTTCTGAAAAACTGAGTGTAGCATTGGGAGCAGCGTCTGATGTTTCCCTGTCTAGCCGGCTTGCTGCCTAGAACGAACGCTCCTTGAGTGGGGTGATCCACAGGGAGTAGCTCAAACCTCCAAAGTGCCTGGCCAGGGGCAGGACATTAGCCCAGCAAGGGAGGGGTGCGGCAGTGACATCACAAAGGCCTTTGGCAGGACCTCAGCCTATTGGTCCAAGGTGGTGGGGAGGTGGTGACCTCACAGAGAGATGCTGACATCAGCCAGGCAGGACAGGGGCGAGGGGCCAGGGAAACCTCAGAGACCCCTGTGGCTTTGCTGCAGCAAATCTCCTTCTCCAGGTCTCTCTTTGAGGACTGAGAGAGTATTTGGGTTCACGGACGTGAGCGCCAGGAGGAACCTCTTTTGAGTTTTCTCCTTCGCTTTTAGTGATTTTACTAGAAAACAGCCGTCCCTGTTTAGAAGGTAAGAGCCTCCTGGAGGTTTGAAACCTGTTCAGTCTGATCCATCTGATGACAGTTGAATTCTAGGCATGGAAAACACGAGGTTAAGGAGGCAGAATTTTATTCTGCACCTGTGATTTTGTCTCTTAGAATCACTGGGGACATAAGGATTTGTCCTTTTTGTTTCACCTCTTGCTCCATCCACTGTCTGATCCCTCTTTTCTCTTCGTCTCTTGCTTCCTTTGTCCTTTCTCCTATAGTGTGTATGGCAACACCCATTTTTTCACGTTCTCTGTGTGTATATATATCTTCCTACTGAATTTTTAACTGCATGCATCCGATGAAGTGAGTTTTAGCCCACAAAAGCTTATGCTCAAATACATTTGTTAGTCTCTAAGGTGCCACATGTTCTCTTTGTTCTTTTTGCAGATAAATTAATGGAGGTTAAGTCCATTAATGGATATTAGCCAGGATGGGTAAGGAATGGTGTCCCTAGCCTCTGTTTGTCAGAGAGTGGAGATGGATGGCAGGAGAGAGATCACTTGATCATTACCTGTTAGGTTCACTCCCTCTGGGGCACCTGGCATTGGCCACTGTTGGCAGATAGGATATGGGATGGATGGACCTTTGGTCTGACCCAGTATGGCCATTCTTATGAAGGGAAGGGCATAGCCCCATGACGGAGTTTCTGTAGTGTAGTGGTTATCACATTTGCCTAACACACAAAAGGTCCCTGGTTCAAAGCCAGGCAGAAACATGATGGCTTCCTTTTCTCAGCTCCTAGTGGCCTGTCCCTGCTGTTGTAGGAGCAGCAGTGATTTCTATGGTCAAAAGGTCTGTTATACTTCCCCTCCCCCTCGCTTTTGTCTCCTCTCCCTCTCTGAATGCCTGTGAAGTGGCTTTCCCGCTCTCTCCTGGAATGCTTGTGGGATGAATGGGCTGGTTGAAGATCAGAAGAGCTTCCAAGTAGACAAGGTGTCTGGGACTCTCATTAGGCAGCACTCACACACCCAGAGCAGGGACCCTGCATGGACACTGGCTGAGGTGGAGTGTGACCCACCGGATGCAGCCAAGTCATCTCCAGTCGCAGGCCATGAGGAGCAGGTCCTTAAAAGGGGAAGGGGCCCTGTGCTCAGCTGTGCTTTCACAATGCTGCCTAATGAGAGTCCCAGACACCTTGTCTATCTAGGAGCTCTTCTGATCTTCCCGCTGTTCAACCAGCCCCTTCATCCCACCAGCATTGCAGGAGCGGGGGAGGGGCAAAGCCACTTCACAGGCATTCAGAGAGGGAGAGGAGACGGGGCGGGGGGAGGGGGGGTGTAACAGACCTTTTGGGCATACAGGTGATACGCAGCACACAGATCACTGCTGCTCCTACAACAGGGTAAGTTCTCAAGCAGCATGTTTCTTACTTTGCCCATCTGCCAATTTTGATAATTATCGATAGAAATATTTTGGCATTGGGTCGTGTGTTTACACAGAAATTGACAATTACCAACAAATAGGTAATTCTTCCAGTCATGCCTAGTCTGCAGTTGGTGGGTTTAGAGGGACACATTCACTCTCCCCACCCCCCATGCCAGGCCTGTGCTCTCAACTTCCCACACTGCTGGGATCCTTCCCTGGTCTCCCCTCAGACCTCTTCCCCCCACCCCCACTTCTGGTATCCCCTCCCCACACTGTCTAACTCCCCTGCTGGCAGGATCCCTTCCTGTTCCTTTCATTTCCTGTCTCCACTCTGGGCAAAAGCTCTGCACCGTTCCCACAGCAGAAGTTGAACCCAGGCCCCGTGGATGAAAACCAGGAATCCTGACCACTAGCCCATATGGGACTATTGGTGCTTCTGACGAAGTGGGGATTCACCCATGAAAGCTCCTGCTCCAATACGTCTGTTAGTCTAGAAGGGGCCACAGGACTCTTTGCTGCTGTTATTACTACAACTCTCTAAGCCAACCCCTCGTGAGCGCAGCAGGGACTAGCGTGACCGGATGTCCCGATTTTTGGGCCTTTTTCTTATATAGGCTCCTATTACCCCCACTCCCTGTCCCGATTGTTCACATTTGCTGTCAGGTCACCCTAGCAGGGGCTGCACACAGGGCTGCATTAACCCTTCAGGTGCTGAGGTTTCCCTCTCTCCATCCCCAGTGCCTGTGATCAGGAAACAGACATTAGGGCTCCCAGGTGGTGCACAGACCATGACTGAGATCGGACCCCATATTGTGCAAGGTGCTGTACAATCCCTGGCCAACACTGGGACAGCCAGGGGGTTCCCCTCAATTTATCTGAGCCTCTGCTGCCCAACTTCTTCTGACTCCATCTGGATCACCCAGGAGCAGCAACAGGGTTTCCTTTCCACCTTTCCAAACAGTCCTTCTTTCCCTGCCCCCTAATTCTGCTTTCACACCCTGGGCCCATCTCCTCCCTTCGTTCCCTCTACCCCTGCCCCAGGTGATTAGAGATGGAAGCAACTTCAGCCACTGGAGCCAGCCCCCAGCGAGAGCTGCAGCCCGCCCGGGGGGTGTTTGCAGACACAGAAAGGGAGCAGCAGGTGCTGGGAAGAAGGAAACAGGAGAACAAAAATCCCAGGGGGGAGGCAGCTCCTGGGGGCGGGGCTCTGGCAGAGCCCGGGGGCGGGGCATCTCCTGGGGGTGGGGCTCTGGCACAGCCCGGGGGTGGGGCAGCTCCTGGGGGCGGGGCTCTGACACAGGCCAGGGGCAGGGCAGCTCCTTGGGGCGGGGCTCTGGCACAGCCCAGGGGCGGGGCTCTGTCACAGCCTGGGGGCGGGGCAGCTCCTGGGGCGGGGCTCTGTCACTGCCCGGGGGCGGGGCTGCTCCTGGGGCGGGGCTCTGTCACAGCCCGGGGGCGGGGCAGCTCCTGGGGGCGGGGCTCTGTCACTGCCCGGGGGCGGGGCTGCTCCTGGGGGCGGGGCTCTGTCACAGCCCGGGGGCGGGGCAGCTCTTGGGGGCGGGGCTCTGTCACAGCCCAGGGGCAGGGCAGCTCCTGGGGGCGGGGCTCTGTCACTGCCCAGGGGCGGGGCTGCTCCTGGGGGCGGGGCTCTGTCACAGCCCGGGGGCGGGGCAGCTCTTGGGGGCGGGGCTTCGGCACAGCCCAGGGGCGGGGCAGCTCCTGGGGGCGGGGCTCTGGCACAGCCCGGGGGCGGGGTTGCTCCTGGGGGCGGGGCTCTGGCACAGCCCAGGGGCGGGGCAGCTCCTGGGGGCAGGGCTCTGGCACAGCCCGGGGGCGGGGCAGCTCCTGGGGGCGGGGCTCTGGCACATTGTTACGCAGGAGCCCAGGCCCAGAAGCTGCTCCCTGGTGGCCACGTGCTGCCAGCAGCGCTGGAGGCACCCGGGCCGGAGCGGAGCCGCTGTTCTCAGCTGCAGCAGGAGCTGCCCCCTGCCCCGCTGGGCTCCAGGTGGGGACAGAGCCTGGGGCCCGGGGCTCCCCCGGGTGCGGCTGGCGGGGCGGGAGGGGAGGGGAGAGGCCGGAGCTGTGGGCGGGGGGGCAGGCGGGGGGTTGATCGGTCTCTGGGCACCAGGGGAGCCCCGGGGCAGAGTGTGTGTGTGAGTGTCCCGGGCCCAGGCATGCGCATAGGGGGAGCCCCGGCACCCCAATGCCCTGAGCCCCGGCTGGGGAGGCTGCTCCCCCCTCCCGTGGGGGCTCTGGGGGGGGAGGAGGCTGCGGCGGCTGCAGGCGGGTGCTCAGCCCCCGCCCCCGGAATGATCCGCTGCCGGTATAACAGTGAGGTGGCAAAGTTTGCAGATGATACTAAACTGCTCAAGATAGTTAAGACCAAAGCAGATTGTGAAGAACTTCAACAAGATCTCACAAAACTAAGTGATTGGGCAACTAAATGGCAAATGAAATTTAATGTGGATAAATGTAAAGTAATGCACATTGGAAAAAATAACCCCAACTATACATACAACATGATGGGGGCTAATTTAGCTACAACGAGTCAGGAAAAAGATCTCAGAGGCATCGTGGATAGTTCTCTGAAGATGTCCACGCTGTGTGCAGAGGCGGTCAAAAAAGCAAACAGGATGTTAGGAATCATTAAAAAGGGGATAGAAAATAAGACTGAGAATATATTATTGCCCTTATATAAATCCATGGTACGCCCACATCTCGAATACTGTGTACAGATGTGGTCTACTCACACTAGAAAAGGTTCAGAAAAGGGCAACTAAAATGATTAGGGGTTTGGAGAGGGTCTCATACGAGGAAAGATTAAAGAGGCTAGGACTCTTCAGCTTGGAAAAGAGAAGACTAAGGGGGGATATGATAGAGGTCTATAAAATCATGAGTGATGTTGAGAAAGTGGATAAGGAAAAGTTATTTACTTGTTCCCATAATACAAGAACTAGGGGTCACCAAATGAAATTAATAGGCAGCAGGTTTAAAACAAATAAAAGGAAGTTCTTATGTTCTGTTAAGTTCTTCCACGCAGCGCATGGTCAACTTGTGGAACTCCTTACCTGAGGAGGTTGTGAAGGCTAGGACTATAACAATGTTTAAAAGGGAACTGGATAAATTCATGGTGGTTAAGTCCATAAATGGCTATTAGCCAGGATGAGTAAGAATGGTGTCCCTTGCCTCTGTTCATCAGAGGATGGAGATGGATGGCAGGAGAGAGATCACTTGATCATTGCCTGTTAGGTTCAGTCCCTCTGGGACACCTGGCATTGGCCACTGTCGGTAGGCAGATACTGGTCTAGATGGACCTTTGATCTGACCCGGTACGGCCTTTCTTATGTTCTTATGTTATGTTCATGAACCACTCCAGTGGTCCCTGCAAACTGCTCTGCTGGGGCAGCAAAGAGCCACCAAATGTCCTGAGGGCTGGAGAAAAATGCCTTCTAGGGAGCTATTGAAAGAGCTCAACCTGTTTAGCTGATCAAAAGAAGATTGAAAGGCGACTTCATTGAAGTGTTGAAGGGCCTTCAGGGAGAGAAAAGATTGGGTATTAAAGGGCTCTTTAATCGAGCAGAGAAAGGCCTAACAAGACCCAATGGCTGGAAGGTGAAAAGAGACAAATTCATATTACAAATAAGGCACAAATATTCAACAGCGAGGATGATTCACCACAGGAACAAGCTACTAAGGAAAGTGGTGGATTCTCCATCTCCTGATGTTATTTAATGAAGACTAGATGTCTTTCTGGAATGTGTTAGCTTGAAAAAGTAGCTCTTGTGTCCTACAGGAGGCCTGTGATATGCAGGGGGTCAGATTAGATGCTCTAATGGTCTCTTCTGGCCATGAAGTCGACTAATTTCTGAAAAACCGAGTGTAGCATTGGGAGCAGCGTCTGATGTTTCCCTGTCTAGCCGGCTTGCTGCCTAGAACAAACGCTCCTTGAGTGGGGTGATCCACAGGGAGTAGCTCAAACCTGCAAAGTGCCTGGCCAGGGGCAGGACATTAGCCCAGCAAGGGAGGGGTGTGGCAGTGACATCACAAAGGCCTTTTGCAGGACCTCAGCCTATTGGTCCAAGGTGGTGGGGAGGTGGTGACCTCACAGAGAGATGCTGACATCAGCCAGGCAGGACCGGGGCGAGGGGCCAGGGAAACCTCAGAGACCCCTGTGGCTTTGCTCCAGCAAGTCTCCTTCTCCAGGCCTCTCTTTGAGGACTGAGAGAGTATTCGGGTTCACGGACGTGAGCGCCAGGAGGAACCTCTTCCGAGTTTTCTCCTTCCCTTTCAGTGATTTTACTAGAAAACAGCTGTCCCTGTTTAGAAGGTAAGAGCCTCCTGGAGGTTTGAAACCTGTTCAGTCTGATCCATCTGGTGACAATTGAATTCTAGGCATGGAAAACACGAGGTTCAGGAGGCAGAATTTTATTCCGCACCTGGGATTTTGTCCCTTAGAATCATTTGGGACATTAGGGTTTGTCCTTTTTGTTTCACCTTTTCCTTCATCCCTCCCTCTTTTCTCTTTGTCTCTTGCTTCTTTTCTCCTTTCTCCTGTTCCCCTCCCAACATCAGGTTTTTTTCTCTTGCTGATAACAGCTCACGTTAGCTGATCGCTCTCGTTATAGTGTGTATGGCAACACCATTTTTTTCATGTTCTCTGTGTGTATATATATCTTCCTACTGTATTTTTAACTGCATGCATCCGATAAGAACATAAGAACGGCCATACCGGGTCAGACCAATGGTCCATCTAGCCCAGTATCTGTCTACCGACAGTGGCCAATGCCAGGTGATCCAGAGGGAGTGAACCTAACGGGCAATGATCAAGTGATCTCTCTCCTGCCATCTATCTCCATCCTCTGATGAACAGAGGCAAGGGACACCATTCTTACTCATTCTGGCTAATAGCCATTTATGGACTTAGGCACCATGAATTTATCCAGTTCCTTTTTAAATATTGTTATAGTCCTAGCCTTCACAACCTCCTCAGGCAAGGAGTTCCACAAGTTTACTGTGCGCTGCGTGGAGAGGAACTTCCTTTTAAACAAATAAGTGGGTTTTAGCCCACAAAAGCTTATGCTCAAATAAATTTGTTAGTCTCTAAGGTGCTACAAGGACTCCTTATTCTTTTTGCAGATAAATTAATGATCACACTGGTCCCTTCTGACCTTAAAGGCTCTGAGTCTAACAGGGAGAGGGAAGTAAAGGAAAAAAACATCAACCAAACATTGTAATACCAGGATGACTCCACCTGCTCACTCTATAGTCCCGCCCCTTTCTTCCTCCACTGGGTGTTTAATGACCTGCAGGACATTGATTCTCTCCTTCCATTGAGAAACTGATACAATGTGACTGAAATTAAACCAATTCCCACCTCAGAAAATGTCACCTCACAGCATTGGCTGGGAATCGAACGCAAGTCAACTGCTTAGAAGGCGGCTATGCTCACCACTCTACCACCAACGCAGCTGATAAAAGTACCGCTTATGCTTGCCCAATGAGGCTAGACCAGAATTGAGGCGTTTTCCTATCTGTTAAAATGCACTTGATTCTCATCACTAAACAAACACCTCCATCTTCACCTGGGTTTGAACCATCAGCCTTTCCATTAGCCACCAATGTTATTAATCACAGACACAGGTAACTGCCTACTTCCCACCTACAGGGGTACAACTGGCTACTGAGGGAGGTGCACTGCTGGGGTTATGAGTTCAGGCCTGACCCAGAGCATCGGTTTTCATTAGCCATGGAGCTTCCCCGACTTGCTTTGTCTCAGTCACATGGAAAGTGCCATAGGAGGGTGATGAGAGTAAATTCTAAACTCTGAAATGTGGAGGTTGGCCCAGAGATTGGGATAAGGGGTTTGAAGAGAAAAAGCTCTAAGAATATAAAACCAGACAGTCTCCAGGGGCAGGTTTGGTACCTAGGTACAGGGAGCCATTGGGGTGGGGGTTCACTTCCTCTGTTCAATGTCCTGAGAGGTATTTGAAGGTGAAGATAACACCATGGCTAACAGGTGACTGGCACATCCTGGGTTAAAGAAAGGAAGGGACCTGGGTTAATAGTCTGAAGATTTGCGTTACCGTCACTGTCTGACCCCCCTTCAGTGTGGAGCAGGTGTGTACATTGCTGAGTGGAGCGCACAGACTCCTGGAGAGCAGGGGCAGCTGTTTCCATGGCAGAGAGCCTGGCACTTAGGAGACTTTCTACACTTGCTGTTTTGAAGCAATTCAATAAAATAACGGTGGAGCTACAATGTCCGGTCCAAAATGTCAGCTCCCCGCTGCAAAAATGCTATTTTAGGATCTAAACAGGAGGCTTCCAGCGCTAGGACACCTGAGCAGAGAGCTGGGGGGGGGGGGTAACAGCTGCTGACTCTGAGGGTCCTGGGCTAAATCCACTTGCAGGTGGAAGTGTTTTGATTTATTTGATTTATAATGAGCACCAGCTACCAGGGGAGAAGCCCTGCAAGCTGCTGCCACTGGGAAAGGGCAGGGGAGAGGGAGCAAGAGGAGAAAGGCAGAGACATTGGAGACGAGGAATTGGGGGGCGAAGAAGGAGAGAACAGAGAGACAATAAATGATTGAAGCAGAACAGGTGTCCCAACTCAGTCTTGATCATCACAGGTGTTCAGAGAGACAGGTAGTTGCAGGTTTTCCAGTGTCAAGTCTGAACTTTGATTCTAACAATGTGTGTTGAAATATCAAGGGGATCTCCACATACCTGAGCTCTTCCCTCTCCCCTTTTTTAGTATTAATTTTAATTTTGACGTGTTTGGCTTAACCGTGATCGTCTCTTTCCCCGCCTGTATTGCAATTTGGGGGTTATGTTTATTGTGCCTCCCTTTTGTTCATGTCATTATAATTGTAACAGCAAAGGAATCTGCAGGAGCAATAACTGACTCAAACCTTCATGCAGGAACATCATACAAACAGCTCACACAGCTGGAATCATAACTTGCAAGGCCAGGGGATGGGAGATGCAGGTTTCCAAGGGTTCTGTTTTTCTCAGATGACACATTCCAGCCCCTTGGATGCCTCCATCCTGTATGACCTGCTGGACTTTGACACATTTATTGCCTCATTCTTTGGATGTGATTGTAACACAATGTGACTGAAATTAAACCACTTCCAGACGAGGAAACAACAGAAGAGAAAAGCCATTATCGCATTGGCTGGGAATCAATACCAGAGCAACTGTTTGGACGGCACCTACACACACCACTATACCCCCAATACATCTGGCAGGAGTAGCTTTCCTGCAGGCTGTGTGTGCTGGCAATGGGGTGACACATGACCACAGAGTTAGTGAGCAGTGTGGATGGGCTGGAAGCTGCCTGACAGCTGGGAGCAGAGTTAGGATCCCAGAGTGACTGAAAGGGGGCAAAGGTGAAAACAGATCTCACTGGGCGCTGGCCCCACACCTGCCCCGCCCCAGGAGAGGGGAACTGAAGCTCAACTTCAATCACAGAAAACTCTTCCCTGAGAAGGAAGGGGACAGCTTGTTTTAAAGACCAGGTTTGTGTTTGTTCCTGCTACACACGGAGGGGCTGGGTAGTGCTGATTCCAGCCCCCAGACTCTGGGAGGATAAGGAACAAATTCAGGCTGCCAGTGACCTGCAGGAGGGAGATGATCTTTTGACAGTGACGGACGCCTCGTCCTAAAGGCCTTTGTCTACCCCCTTCCAGTGACTGTTTGGCACAGGAATGCAGCCCCCACTCCTGGGTCTCTCCTGGGGAAATAATGTTTCTGTGCAAAACACCAAAGCTTTTAACAGAAAGGAAGAAAAGGAAATGGCCACATGATGGGACTAGCACATAAGGAATGAAACACAAGATGCTTCTCCCCTGTGCATTGACTTTTAACCTTGTTTGTGGTGGTGTTGTATCTATGTTGGTCCCAGGAGTCCTCTGGGGCGCGGAGCATTGGCCACTTTCGGGAGAGTGGGCTAGATGAACTGGTCTGACTCAGTGTGGCTGTTCTTATGTTCTAGCTGCTGGTTATGGAAGAGACGACCTTCCAGGCTACACAGAACTGAAGAAGTGTGTGGGGTTAGCTCCACAGCTTGTCTCTTTCACCAACAGAGGTTGGTCCTCTGCAAGCTCTTACCCTCACCCGCCTTGTCTCTCTTGGACTCTGAAAAGTGCTTTCTCTCCACTCCCCTTGGAGAGACGTTAAGTTTCCCTTTGGGCAACTATCAGGCTGAAGCAATTGTATTGACTGTGACACTAGAATTGAAGATTTAATATTATAAATAAATGAGTCTAAACCTGAGGTTCTGGTTTTCACACTGGTTTTTCTAACTCAGTTCCCAATGCTCTTCTAGAAAGGCCTCCAGGCTGCCTGCCCAGCCCAGAAAAAGTGGCCAGGAGAAAGCCCACACTGCTGCTCTTTCAGGTAGTTGAAGGCTGCTATCAACCCCCCCTCACACAGTCAGTCCCCAGACTGTGGCAGTGCATAGGATTCTTCCGTCCTAAGTGCAGGACTCTGCACTTCTCCTTGTTGAACCTCCTCAGATTTCTTTTTGCCCAATCCTCCAGTTTGTCTAGGTCACTCTGGACCCAAATCCTGTCCTCCAGTCTTTGGATTTTTTACATGCTTTCAGAGGGCTGGTCTACGCTCGGGGGGCGGGGAGGGGAAATCGATCTAAGATACACAACTTCAGCTACATGAATCGCCCCCTGTCGAGTCCGCTACTGCCGTTCGCACTGGTGGAGTTCCGGAGTCGACTGGAGCACTTTCTGGGATCGATATATCACGTCTAGATGAGATGCGATATATCGATCCCTGAGAAATCGATCGCTACCCGCTGATATGCGGGGTAGTCTAGATGTACCCACAGAGCAAAGAGCACATGTTCCACGATTTCATAGGGCAGAGTTTTGTGCTATTGGGAGCTTTCCCTGTGTGAATTTGACAGGTGGATCAACATAGAGACACATTATGACCCTTCTCAGGGTGCTGAGGGCTGTGAGTCTCCTTGTTGCCACCTGTCACTAGGAAGAGGGAGTTTTCCATTTGGATGTTAGTGACCAAACTCACCAGCCTGCTGGAACTCAAGCACCCTCCTCTGAGCTACAGCAGCCACCCTAACCTCTGAGTTCCTTCAATGTGTTCCCCTCTGGGGTCCAGCCTGAATCACCAGATACTCGGTGAAATCCCAGATCCTCTCTTCATAGAATCATAGAATTCAAGATCAGAAGGGACCATTATGATCATCTAGTCTGACCTCCTGCAAGATGCAGGCCACATAAGCCGATCCACCCACTCCTCAACTAATTCTCTCCCTTGACTCTGCTGTTGAATGCTCCAAATTGTGATTTAGAGACTTCAAGTAGCAGATAATCCACCAGCAAGCAACCTCTGCCCCATGCTTCGGAGGAAGGCGAAAAACCTCCAGGGCCACTGCCAATCTACCCTGGAGGAAAATTCCTTCCCAACCCCAAATATGGCGATCAGCTGAACCCCGAGCATGCGGGCAAGACTCTCCAGCCAGACCCTCTGGAAAGGGCTAACAATATCCCAACATTGACCCTTTGTACTAATTACCAGTGTGGCACGTTATTGACCTATTGACTAAACCCGTTATCCTATCATACCATCCCCTCCATAAACTTATCCAGCTTAATCTTAAAGTCATGGAGGTCCTTCGCCCCTACTGTTTCCCTCGGTAGGCTGTTCCAGAATTGCACTCCTCTGATGGTTAGAAACCTTCGTCTAATTTCAAGCCTAAATTTCCTAACTGACAATTTATATCCGTTTGTCCTCGTGTCCACATTAGCACTGAGCTGAAATAATTCCTCTCTTTCCCTGGTATTTATTCCTCTGATATATTTAAAGAGAGCAATCAAATCTCCTCTCAACCTTCTTTTGGTTAAGGAAAACAAACCGAGCTCCTCAAGTCTCCTTTCATATGACAGGCCTTCCATTCCTCGGATCATTCTAGTGGCCCTTCTTTGTACTCGTTCCAGTTTGAATTCATCCTTCTTAAACATGGGAGACCAAAACTGCACACAATACTCCAAATGAGGTCTTACCAACGCCTTATATAACGGGACTAGCACCTCCTTATCTCTACTAGAAATACCTCGCCTAATGCATCCCAAGACCGCATTAGCTTTTTTAACGGCCACATCACATTGCTTACTCATAGTCATCCTACGATCAACCAGGATTCCTAGGTCCTTCTCCTCCTCTGTTACTTCCAATTCGTGCATCCCCAGCTTATAACTAAAATTCTTGTTAGTCATCCCTAAATGCATAACCTTACACTTCTCATTATTGAATTTCATCTTGTTACTAATACTCCAGTTTACAAGGTCATCCAAATCTCCCTGGAGGATATCCCGATCCTTTTCCGAATTGGCAATACCTCCCAACTTGGTGTCATCCGCAAACTTTATCAGCCCACTCCTACTTTTGGTTTCGAGGTCAGCGATAAATAGATTAAATAAAATCGGACCCAAAACCGAACCTTGAGGAACTCCACTGGTAACCCCCCTCCAACCCGACAGATCACCCTTCAATACGACCCTCTGCAGTCTCCCCTTTAACCAGCTCCTTATCCACCTCTGGATTTTCATTTCGATCCCAGGTTACTAGTTGTTACTGTGGACCATTGCTACTGTATCTCACACAGCACCTGAGTACAGTTATCAAACAAGCAAAAAATTTATTTAACAACGGATAGAGATTTAAACAAACAAACATGAGTGATGGAAACCAACTGTTACCACTAAACAAAGGCAGAAAATGATAGAAGAGAAAGGCCAGCACAAAAAACAGAGAGAGGAACAATAACATATTTAAAAGGACAATGGTTGGAACGCTCCATTTCTCTCAGTCTTTGGATTGATGGGTACTAGAGCTGTAGCAACAGTTGAGGAACCAGGGTAAATTAAATCAAATTAACTTTTCAAGATTAGCCATCATTTCCTGTACGACTAACAAAACACAAAAACAAGACAACTTTCAGTTTTCCAAAATAATTCAGATTATCACACAGTCTCTTACTCTTTAACCAATAACTTCTCCTATCATTTCATTTTAATTGGTAACAATAACATATTCAAAGATCACAAATTCTTGTCATATATGTTAGTTTTCTTTTAATCCCCATTGCCAACAACTGAACCCTGGTTCTTATTGTGGTTTGTCCCAACCACTTCTGTGAGTTCATATATCTCTGGAACTTCTGCCATGTGTGTTGGTAGAAGGGGTCTTCTATGTCGGAATGTTTCCATCATGGAAAAAAATACCTCTCTTTTCACACTTTTTAATCTTTCAAAGTAGGAGGAGGTAGAGAAGTAATGTAAATGCATAAAACACAAGAGAAACCTCTCTGGTCTACACTAAAGACATTTATCAGGATAACTATATTGCTTAGGGGTGTGAATAATCCACACAGCTGAGCAACATAGTTACAAAGCCCTAACCCTCTGTGTAGATAGTGCTACATGAGCGGGAGAGCTTCTCCTGCCAACATAGCCACCGCCGCTTGCGGGGGCTGGACTAATCAAGGCCGATGGGAGAAATCTCTCCCATTGGCTTAGAGCATCTGTTATTGCAGTGCTACAGCAGCGCAGCTACATTGGTGCAGCTGTGCCAACATCAGCTTAATTGTGTAGCCACAGCGTCAGACACAAAACCATAGAATCAGGACTCAACATGCGTGTCTCCGGAAGTCTGAAATTGGAGGCTGACAAATTCGTTGCCTCATTGGTTACCATCATTTCTACAGCCTGGAAGTCCTTGTTACCCAACCAGGCAGCCAGTTTGGGATCCACAGGGAAGGACTGTCCTATGAAGCACTCTCTCTTTGCATCCAAACAGTGAAGGATGACTGTTCTCAGTCTAACCCTGGCATACTTTGGAAGTGTAATCAGTGACACTGAACTAGGAAGTGGAGTTGTACAAACAATTTTCCTTGGGTCACCATAGCTTCCTTTACTGGGGTGGAAACCAAGAACTGGGTGTGGACTCTTTCAACCTCAGCTCTTTCCAAATCCTTGGTCTTGGATAGGGTAAATGTACAATTCTCTGAAGTAGAATCCTTTACAAAACCACTTAAAATCTCATCAGTGTTAATGAGGAATGGCTTCCTGAAACATGCCCAGCTTTTCTTTAATTCGGTGGCACAGGTCCAGGGAAGGGACTGGACACAGGCCTGGATCAGAATCTTCATTAGTTACCAGAGCTGGAGATTCTATTAAAAATGGCTATTTTTCTGAAGCTATTACATTTTCAACACTGGTTTCATTTTATACACATCTTTAGCACCTACAAAGGATAAATTCGACAAAAACTCCATCTCCTTCCAGTGTCACAGAAGCTGAAATTATACTTTTTTCCTGCCCCTACTCCTCTTCATTTACATATAATTTGAAAAATTCCCAATATATCTGCTCTTCAGCACAACCCAGAGCAACGTGAGAACAACTGGCAAGGATACAATCTGTATCACTGGTGACTCTAACAATATCTTTGCAATAGGAGGAATGGTATAAACGTGATGCTCCCTGGTTCCTCATAGGAAGGGCACACTCCAATTACTTGTGGGACAATAGAAAGGACAAATAGGTCCATCTCAAAAGAGGGCGAACTGCAAAAGGCAAAAATGGGCCACTCATCTGGACAAGCTGAGGGATAACGGTGCTGCACACAGTTCAAAGAGCTTTAAAAGTTACTATGTGGGAATCAGGAAAAGTATTAAAGAAAAGGAAGTCTTGATAGCCCTAGAGATTTTTACAATGTTTATCTCCCTTGCAGATTCTCTGATGGCTAACTTGGGCTGAATGCCAAGTGAAGCTTTTCCCACACTCACTGCATTCATAGGACCTCTCCCCTGTGTGAATCCTCTGATGAACAGAAAGGGCTGATCTTTGAGTGAAGGTTTTCCCACACTCATGGCATTTGTAGGGCCTGTCCCCTGTGTGGATTCTCCGATGCTTAGAAAGGTTTGAGCTGCAACTGAAGGTTTTCCCACAGTCACGGCATTCATAGGGCCTCTCCCCTGTGTGGATTTTCTGATGTTCAGAAAGGGCTGAACTCTTAGTGAAGCATTTTCCACACTCACAGCATTTATAGGGCCTCTCCCCTGTGTGGATTCTCTGATGGGTAATAAAGTTTGAGCAGTGATTGAAGGTTTTTCCACAGTCTCTGCATTCGTAAGGCCTGTCCCCTGTGTGGATTCTCTGATGAACAGAAAGGTCTGATCTGTGAGTGAAGTTTTTCCTACACTCATGGCATTCATAGGGCCTCTCCCTTGTGTGGATTCTCTGATGTCTAGAAAGGCCTGATCTGTAAGTGAAATTTTTCCCACACTCACGGCATTCATAGGGCCTCTCCCCTGTGTGGATTCTTCGATGAACAGAAAGGGCTGATCTGTGAGTGAAGTTTTCCCCACACTCACAGCATTCAAAGGGCCTCTCCCCTGTGTGGATTCTCTGATGTTGAGAAAGGTTTGAGCTGCTAGTGAAGCATTTTCCACACTCACGGCATTCATAGGGCCTCTCTCCTCTGTGGATTGTTTGATGCCTAATAAGGTGCGAACTGCGATTGAAGGTTTTCCCGCACTCACGGCATTCATAGGGCCTGTCCCCTGTGTGGATTCTCTGATGTCGAGAAAGGACTGATTTGTGAGTGAAGCTTTTCCTACACTCACAGCATTCATAGGGCCTCTCCCCCGTGTGGATTCTCTGATGAACAAAAAGGTCTGATCTGTGAGTGAAGCTTTTCCTACACTCACGGCATTCAAAGGGCCTCTCACCTATGTGGATTCTCTGATGTTTAGAAAGGTTTGAGCTGCTAGTGAAGCATTTCCCACACTCACGGCATTCATAGGGCCTCTCCCCCGTGTGGATTCTCTGATGAACAAAAAGGTCTGATCTGTGAGTGAAGCTTTTCCTACACTCACGGCATTCAAAGGGCCTCCCCCCCGTGTGGATTCTCTGATGTTTAGAAAGATTTGAGCTGCTAGGGAAGCATTTCCCACACTCACGGCATTCAAAGGGCCTCTCACCTATGTGGATTCTCTGATGTTTAGAAAGGTTTGAGCTGCTAGTGAAGCATTTCCCACACTCACGGCATTCATAGGGCCTCTCCCCCGTGTGGATTCTCTGATGAACAAAAAGGTCTGATCTGTGAGTGAAGCTTTTCCTACACTCACGGCATTCAAAGGGCCTCCCCCCCGTGTGGATTCTCTGATGTTTAGAAAGATTTGAGCTGCTAGTGAAGCATTTCCCACACTCACGGCATTCATAGGGCCTCTCCCCCGTGTGGATTCTCTGATGAACAAAAAGGTCTGATCTGTGAGTGAAGCTTTTCCTACACTCACGGCATTCAAAGGGCCTCTCACCTATGTGGATTCTCTGATGTTTAGAAAGGTTTGAGCTGCTAGTGAAGCATTTCCCACACTCACGGCATTCATAGGGCCTCTCCCCCGTGTGGATTCTCTGATGAACAAAAAGGTCTGATCTGTGAGTGAAGCTTTTCCTACACTCACGGCATTCAAAGGGCCTCCCCCCCGTGTGGATTCTCTGATGTTTAGAAAGATTTGAGCTGCTAGGGAAGCATTTCCCACACTCACGGTATTCAAAGGGCCTCTCACCTATGTGGATTCTCTGATGTTTAGAAAGGTTTGAGCTGCTAGTGAAGCATTTCCCACACTCACGGCATTCATAGGGCCTCTCCCCCGTGTGGATTCTCTGATGAACAAAAAGGTCTGATCTGTGAGTGAAGCTTTTCCTACACTCACGGCATTCAAAGGGCCTCCCCCCTGTGTGGATTCTCTGATGTTTAGAAAGATTTGAGCTGCTAGTGAAGCATTTCCCACACTCACGGCATTCATAGGGCCTCTCCCCTCTGTGGATTCTCCGATGAACAGAAAGGGCTGAGCTGTGACAGAAGGTTTTTCCACGCTCACTGCATGTATTTTTTCTCTTTTGCCTGAGGATTTCCTGCTGTGTTATGGTTTCCATTAGGACCTTCTGAGTTCCCCGAGAGGAAATAAACGTATCCACTTTCTCCCATGGCTGGTTTCCTTGCTCTCTTTCTGGTCTGTGCTGAATCTCCCAGGAGTTTCCCTGCTCAGGACTCCTGGACACATTCCTTTTCCATCTTTGCAATAATGCTCTGTTTTTACCCACTGGCTCAACATTTTCAGGCTGAGAATTCTGCTCCTCTTTCTCACATACCATTGCATCACCTGCTGTGATAGAGACAGAAACCTCAGACAGGGATGGAAAGGAGAAGACCAAACCAAAACAAGTGCTGAAGACAGGTCAAATAAAAATCAGGAACTGAACTCCGCCAAACTCTTCCCCCAAATAGGAGAGAGGAGGGGGATGAATTCAGCCTTCACATCCCATCCAAATACGCAGGGGGAAGGGAGGAAGCTACTGCCTGGTGTCTGCTAGGATCTATAAGAATCCATGAACTATATTTACCCTGAGGATATGACCCCTGCTAGGGATAATAATGAACTGAGAGACCTCCCCAAGGGCTTTGTTGGGCATCCCAGATGTTTCCTTCAGGCACTTACAGATTCTGAGGTGGTTTAATGTTTCCTCACCTGTGCAGGGAGCTCTCAGGATCTCTCTTTCCTCTGAACCCTGGAGGTCTGGGATCCATGGCTCTTCCCCTTGTTCCAGCTGGGAGATCACATCACGCTGGAAAACTAGAAACCCTGCTCAGATGAAGGAAAACAAAGGAGTTCAGTTGATTTCATAAGACTTGGTCATAAAAAAACATTCTATTAATTTAACTTCAGTGCTTAGTGTGAACTGGTGGGCCAGGGGCAGTCCTCACTGAAAATACCAAGATCAGGGCAGGCTGCAAAAGGGAGAGCAGATGCTCCCAAAACTGCTGGTTAACACTGAAGTTAAACTCATTGACCAGTCACCAACTGTGCTTCTGATCCCCCACACGGGTTATCGAGAAGCTGAAAAAAGAAATCACACGGCCCCCTTTATTGCATCCCAGTTCTCTGACTCCTAATCAGCAGCGAGGTCCAGTACAGTGAGGGGTTATTTAAAAACTCTGCTCACATAAACAAAGTGTTCCTCTGACCCCAAAGGGTAAGCCACATCACCAGGTCAGTATAGGTTTGGATATTACCCAAAATTCTATCCTTCCAGCCAATCCTTTAGCATCTAAACTAAAGGTTTAAACGAAAGAAAGACAGAAAGAAGTTAAATGGGAAAGCAGTCAGATACATTCCAAAATGGATATATCTGATTATTAGCAGTATTGGTGAGTTGCTGGCTTGAAAGTCCGTCTGGAACACATCTACAGCTTGGATGGGTCATTCAGTCCTTTGTTCCAGGGTTCAGTTTGTAGAGAAGTTTCTCCAGAGGTAGGAAGGGGGATTGAAGACAAAATGGAGATGATGCAGCTGCCCTTTACATTCCTTTTGCCATGTGGCCTGTACTTCTTGTGTCCCAAACACAAGCTTCACAGCACATGGCATGGAAAAGCCTTGGAGTTCTCAGTAGACAGGCATACCACGGCATGTCTTGCTGACTCAATAGGTGTATCCGCTTGGTCCTTTCCATGGGCTCATTGTACAGCTGATGACCCTCAATGGGCCATCAAACAGGCTAGGCAGTGTTGATGCTAATATGTCTGGGGGTGTCACCCAGAAACACTGCAGAATTCTGGAAATACAGATATACCCTACATATCTATAACTCACAATACAAAGGTGATACAAACATAGAAACAAAAATTATCATACTTGACAAATCATAACATTTTCACTGACACTTGGCATGGCATATCTAGCACGATTCATTGCAATTTTATCAGATTATATTATTTTATTATTAATACCAGTGTCTCACAATTCCATACAGTGTCACACTTGGTAAACCAGTGAATTTCCAGGACTAGTTCCCCAGGTCCTTGAAGATGCTGAACACTGTGCTTACGAGGGATTGAAATACCCACATATCTGCTGGGAACACACACACAGACACTGTGTCAGTCTATACCCCTGTGTTCACTCTTCTAGAAAATTATGATCAATTTTGTACACAGTATGGCTTGTGAGGTATCATTTGAAAACGCATAACCTACTGAATATTATCCTCCTGTTAAAATGTGTAGTAACACTGTATGTAAAGTTATGAGATTTTACAGTATGAGATTACTGAAAAAGTTACAATTCTGGAGAACACCCACAGAGCAGTTCCTCAGAGACAGCGAGACAAACAGCTGATCAAACAGCCATTCTCCTGCAGGGGGAAGGTGTGAAGAAGACATTTACATTCCATCACAGGGACCTCTTGAAGCTGTTGTGGAAAACGATCACACGACTGATTTTGAATCAGCTCAGCCTGAGGCTCTTTTCTTGGTTAAAAGTGCGCAGGAGGCGACAGCTATTGGAATACTGTCCCCCTGAGCTAAAAATCACACAAGCCTTTTAAAGCTTAAAACCCCAAACAATGACACATATGTTGCTCGTTAATTACCTTATTTGGAATATATTGCAAAATATGATGCAGGTCAAAAGCGAGCTGAACAATCAGTTTTCCATATTCGGCCTTTCCTGTTATTGTTATTACACCTGGTGATATGGGAGCAAGACTCTGCATGTCTCAAGAAATGTCACTACCAACCTAGGCCATTTTCACATGCTGGGTGCAATCCAGAGCAGTGAGGAGTTGTGTCATCTGTAATCCTGGGTGAGATTCAGTGTTCTGCTGCTGGAGCTCCCCTGTCTGGATACCCCCACCCAGCATTCAAGGACGCACCGAGTGTCTGTGTGATAAGTAACCCTGGACCGGCAGCTCTGACTCCAGACGCCTGCTTGTTACACCCCAAGCACTTTCTGGTTTGGGTCGAGAAGGCTCAGGGTTTGAGAGAAGGCCAGAGGTAGGAAGCTTCTGTTCGTTATGCTGGACCTAACCCCCAGTTTTACTTGAGAAAAGAGGAGCTATTTGACACTGTGTGATACTGCTCCTGTGCTCTGTTCCCAAACTGTTATGCAGCAGGGGAGGGTCTCTGGTAGTGTGTGTGTTACTGGCATATTGGGGTGATGCTGCCAGGGCCGACTCTAACAGTTTTGCCGCCTCAAGCAAAAAAAAAAGAGCGCCGCCCTGCCCCTGCGAGCGCTGCCCGACCCCTCCCTGAGCGTCGCGCTGCCCAAGTCCCTGCCCCCTCATCGCCGCGTCGCGTCCCCCAAGTCCCCGCCCCCCCCAGTGCTGCGTCGCACTGCCCAAGTCCTCACTCCCCCAGTGCCGCGTCGGGACGCCCAAGTCCCCGCCCCCCCAGTGTCACACTGCCCAAGTCTCCGCCCAACGCCCCCCCCCCCCCCGAGCCACCTGGCCAAACCAAAAACAACCCCCGATTGCCGCCCCCTCCCAAGGTGCCGCCCCAATCATGTGCTTGGTAGGCTGGTGCCTGGAGCCGGCCCTGGATGCTGCAACAAGACAGAGTAGCATTGTGGGGGTGGATGAAACTTCACTCTTCATTTCCCCTTCCAAGAACAGAGAGGACAGGAATCCTTACCCAGCAAGGTCGCATTCTCATAGTTCTGCTGCATGACATCCCTGTAGAGGGCTCTCTGAGCGGGGTCCAGCAGAGCCCATTCCTCCATGGTGAAGTACACAGCCACCTCCTCGAAGGTCACCGGCCCCTGGAAGAGCAAGAGTCCAACACTCAGTACCTGCTGCCCCACTCACAAGCCCACTATTCACAGAACAGCAGCACCAGGTAAATGGAAGTTCCAGGAGGCACATGTTAACAGAGTCCCACCTCACCTAGCTTAGAGCAGCCAGGAGGCATCAGAGGGTAGAAAGAGAGAACCTTTGTGTCTCCCAGCTGACAGACGGAGGCAGGGTCACCACATTTATCACATAGCTACTAGCCAGAGCTTGATATAGGAGATAGGGCTGGCTCTGGACCCTACTGGTGTCTCCCTGGTAGGAATCCCAACACTCTCCAAATAAAATATATGGAAGAAAGGGGAAGTCAATAGTAAAGAATAGAAGTTAGAAGGTCAGAATTGAAGAAAACTGGTAAAGAAAGCTATCAGAAATCAAGGACCAATCAATGACAATAAGAAGGAAGTTTTTAAAAGTATATTAAGTGCAAACTTAATCCTAACAATGGTACTTTACTAGATAGAAATGGCAGAATTATCAAAAATAATGCAGAAGAGGTAAAAGTCCTCAATAAATATTTCTCTCCTGGATTTGGAGAAAAACAGATGATGTACTCGTATCATAAGATGTTGACGATGACACTCTTTCCATTCCGACAAGAAGTCATGAGGACATTAAACAGCAGCTATTAAAAGTCAGACATGTTTAAATCAGCGGGTCCGGATAACTTGTATCCAAGACTTTCTAAAAGACCTGAAGTCTGACATCTATACTCATCAAGATAATGGAGCAGCCAATACTGGATTTCATTCATTAATAAAGAATCAAAGAAGGGTAATATGATTAGTGCCCATTAACAAAGGTTTAGAGAAAATAGAGCCTATCAAACTAACGGGATATCCTTACCGGAGGAGATCAAAAGTTTGGTTGCAGCTAATAGTATTGATGTATATACCTAAACTTCTGTAAGGGATATGACTTGATCAGCACAATATTTTTACTAAAAAAACTAGAAAGAGACAAAATAAACACGGCATACATTAAATAGATTAAAAACTGTGATAGTAAATGGGGAACCAGGTTGAGTGGATTTCTTTTTAGCAGGTTCCCGCAGGGATTGGTTCTTGGCCCTGTGCTATTTAACATTCTTATCCATGACCTAAAAGAGAGTATAAAATCATCACTGATAAAGTGTGCAGTTGCCACAACGATTGGGGTTGGTGGTAACTAATGAAGTGCCAGTAGATTCAGGCTCCATCACTGGCAGTCTGGGAAGTTTTCCCAGCCCTGGCTGGAGGGTTATTTCCTGTTCCATAAAGAGGGGAAGTTCCATTCCCAACTCCCGTGCCTTGAAATTAGGCCCTATCTGACACTACACCCCATATTCAGCATAGTGGTATGGTTATAATATGATTAGGACATAATTATGATGTATTTTGTACAAGATGCATCATGTGTGGTGTCACTGGAAATGTTATGATTTCCTGAATATGATTATCCTATTTGTGTGCACATATCATGTTCGTATCTGAAGTTATGGATATTGACTCTGTAGCTGTATTTCAAATGTGCTTACTCTGGGTAACACCCACAACGAGCCTTTCAGGTAGAACAATGAAGAAGCCAGACAGTGCTGATGGCTCATCAACAAAGACAATGGACTGTGGAAGAGTTTAGCCTTCCTCTGAATGTTTCAGCCAGCCTATGAGTCATGGCTACTATGATGCAGCAGGGCCTGTGACCAGTGATGAGCTGCCAAAATATTAACAACCGGTTCCCTCCTCCCCACCCCCCAGGAGGGGTTGTGCCCGCCCCCCGGGGGGGATTGTGCCCCATCCAACCCCTCATGTTCCTTGACACACACCCCCCGGGACACCTGACCCATCCCCCCTTCCCTGTCCCCTGACTGCCCCTTGCTGCCCCACCCAACCCCTCCTCTCATTCCTGATGGCCCCCCAGAACCCCTACCCCATCCAACCACCCCTTCTCTCTGTCCCTGAGTGCCCCCACCACCTCATCTAACCCTGCTCTTTCCTCACTGCTCCCCGGGACCCATGCCCCCATTTATTCACCCTGTTCCCTGCCCTCTGACCGCACTGATCCCTATCCAACACCCCACAACCCACCCCCTCCCTGCCCCCTTACCACACTGCCTGGATCCGGGACCGGGTCCACTCCGCCAGGACCACGACTGGCGCCGCGGGACCCAACTCCCCGAGCCCGGCCGGCACCGGGGCGGAGCCGCTCGGCCGGAGCCGCGGGGCCCGACTCCCCGGGCCGGCACCGGGGCCGAGCCGCTTGGCCGGAGCCGCGGGGCCCAACTCCCCGGGCCGGCACTGGGGCCGAGCCGCTCGGCCGGAGCCGCGGGGCCCGACTCCCCGGGCCGGCACCGGGGCTGAGCCGCTCGGCCCGCGCCGCCGGGCCCGTCTCCCCGGGCCGGCACCGGGGCCGAGCCGCTCGGCCGGAGCCGCGGGGCCCGACTCCCCGGGCCAGCACTGGGGCCGAGCGGCTCGGCCGGAGCCACGGGCCCGACTCCCCGGGCCGGCACAGGGCCGGGTTGGAGCCGCTCGGCCGGCACCGGGGCCAGAGCCGCGAGGCCCGACTCCCCGGGCCGGCACCGGGCCGGGCTGGGCCGGAGCCGCGGGGCCCGACTCCCCGGGCCGGGCTGGAGCTGCGGTTCCCGAGCTGGGCCGGAGCTGCAACCGCGGGGGCCGGGACCAGCACCGGTGCCGCGGGGCCCGAGCTGCAATCGCGGGGGCCGGGACCAGCACCGGCTCCGCAGGGGCCGGGCTGGAGCTGCGGAGCCGAAGCTGGGGGCGCTCGCCTGGGGCCGGGACCAGGCTGGAGGGAGCCGCACTCTGGGACCGGGAGCTGCTGAGCCAGCCGCACCTCCCCTCCCCCCGGGCCCCAGCTTACCTGCCTGCCTGCCTGCTGCTTGTTCAGGCTTCCCGCGAACATCTGATTCGCGGGAAGCAGGGGAGGGGGAGGAGAAGGGGGGCGGAGCAGGAGAGGAGGGGGAAGTGAGCTTGGGCTGGAGCTTTTCTTAAATAACGTCCTAATAGAACTAGTTGTCCTGGAACAACCGGTTCTAAAAGGGCTGCTAAATTTAACAACCGTATCGCGCGAACCGGTGCGAACCGGCTCAAGCTCACCACTGCCTGTGACCAGACCACATGACACTAAACTCCATTTTAGTACCTGTGTTTTTCCACAAACTGGACTGAGAACTGAGTTTGGAACAAAGGGGTCCCACCATATGGAAAAGCTACATAAGGTGGGGTGTGATATCATCTCTTGGTCTCATTCCGCACACAAGAGAACTCCTGGAAACACCTGAGAAACAAAAACTGAAGTGGGGGAAGTGCTGCTACCAGGGTAAAGGGATTTGTAGCTTGTGTATGGAAACTTGGTGGACTGCTTGTATCATTAGTCAGGGTGAGAAACTGCTAATCCAAATTCTATCTAGCTAGTATGTTAGGCGTAGTTTGAGTTTTGGTTATTTGCTAAATAATTTGCTTTGATCTGTTTGTTATCACTTATAATCACTTAATCTGTCTTTCTGCAACTAATAAACTTGTTTTATGCTCTATCCTAACCAGCGTATTTTGAGTGAAGTGTCTGGGGAAAATCTCAGCTTGGTTAGCACAAGATTGCTGTGCACATCTTTCCCATATCGAGGGGAAGGTGAAATATATTAATGAGCTGACATTATAGAGATCCCTGTGCACTATAAGATGGGATAATTCTGAATGTATCCTACAGCAAGTCTGCAAGGTTGGGGAGCTGGGAAATTGGCTGTTGTCTCTATCTGTCCTTGAGCGGCTTAGGTAAAGCACTCAGGTAGCTTAGTTTGGTGTATGGCGCCACCTGCTGTCGTGTTGTGTGATAACAGGGCCTGGAGAGGCTGGCTGAATCTCCAGCAAAGCAGTGTGAGAAGGGCCAGCCTAGCTTGAGGGTTAGAGGGCACAGCGGTTCCCAGACTGCCCCCTGAGGGTGACAACCCACCACACCCTAAACTACACTAGTGTCAGCAGGTTTGTCACATCCTGTCCCCTCCCTTTCTCCACCCGAGATATTTCCTTCCTCCTACCACCTCTAGCAATTCCCACCCTCCATTTACTGCTCCTCTCCCTCCAAGCAGAACCCACCACCAGCTCCCTGATAATCCCTTACCTGAGCCAGCTCCATTGCAACCATTTCCTTCCCCCTGGGAGGACGGGATGATCTGGAGCAAACCATGGACGTTATTCTGTAGCCTGCTGGGGTGAAAAGGGCAAGGTGTAAGAATTCAGACAGGGCTTTTGTCCATTCCACAAGCCGATTCCCCCCAGGTTTTCCCCTGCTAATGGACATTCTAGGTTCTGCCACACTGTGAAGCACAGAGTGACCTTATCCCAGTACAGGCCTAGCGCCCTCCCACCAGGGTGTAACCCTCTGACACATGGTGAAACCCTCCCAGTAACAGTCTCTCTGTTACACTTATCAAGTTTGCGGACAAGCTGGGAGGGGTTGTAAGTGCTTTGGAGGATTGGATTAAAATTCAAAATGATCTGGACAAACTGGAGAAATGAGCTGAAGGAAAGAGGATGAAATTCAGTAGGTTCAAGTGCAAAGTACTCCACTTTGGAAGGAACAATCAGAGACCAGAGAAGAGCAGAATCCAAAGAGTCACTTTGGGGGATTCTCCCTGTCATTGTTCCCAAGGCAGCTCTCTCAGGTTTACAAAGTTGTTTGATGTTCCAGCCTTTATACAGTCACTCCTGGGAGTGCCCCTTTCATGGGCTGGGCCTAGTTTTAGTTTTCGGTAGTTAACAATCTTGGTTTATTGTTTATCTAACCAGTGTGTTTGGATTAAAGTGTGTTGGAAACTCCGTTTGGGATAACAAGCTGGTGCATGTCATTTTCCACTGATGAAATGACAGACTTCATATGAGCTTGCGTTGTTCAGTAGTGTGCTGGACAGTGCAAGACGCACATTTCTGGGGGAAAGTTGGGCACTTGAGAATTTGCTGGTTTTCTCCTGAGGTGTAATTCGAGTGGCTCTCTAGCAGCACTCAATACTGTGTAGCTGGGAGTGAGTTACATGCTGGAGACTGTGTGTTAATTGGCCAAGAGGGGCTGTTCTCGCTGGAAAACAGTGGAAAAGGCACACCAGGTTGGAGAACTGAGGGAACACAGCTATTTAACAATCCAGATTGTACTCTGGCTAATGTCACAGACCCTCATTATGACAGAGCCTCTTACAACACAGAGAAAGTAAATCCATGTCCCAGAAATCGAAGACTCCAGACAGAGGGTAAGTGTCCCTGGCACTGCTTCTTGCTGACAGAGAGGTTCAGAGACAGTGAGAGAGTCCTGGGGAAGCTGGGAACAGGAAGCATGGGCCGGTGGGGTTCAGTGGAGAAAGGGAACAGGAAGGGCAGGGATATCACTGAATGCAGGATCTCAGCAGTGCTAGATGTCAGGATAGCACATAGTGCACCCCATTGGAAAACATAATCCCAACTATACATACAGAATGATGGGGTCTAAATTAGCTGTTTCCACTCAAGAGACGGATCTTGGAGTCACTGTGGATTGTTCTCTGAAAACATCCACTCAATGTGCAGCAGCAGTGAAAAAAAGCGAGCAATGTTGGAAATAATTAAGAAAGGGATAGATACGACAGAATATATCATATATCATAATTGTAAAAACAGCAAATAAATCCATGATCCACCTACATCTTGAATACTGCATGAAGATGTTGTCGCCCCATCTCAAAAAAAGATATATTGGAATTGGAAAAGGTTCAGAAAAGGGCAACAAAAATGATTAGGGGTATGGAACAGTTATGCCAGACCTAACTCCCAGTTTCACTTGAGCAAACAGGAGCTATTTGACACTGTGCGATACGGCTCCTGTGCTCTGTTCCCAAAGTATTCTGCAGCAGGGGAGGGTCTCTGGTAGTGTGTGTGTGTCACTGGCATGCTGAAACAGGACAGAGAAGAGGTGGCATTGTGGGGCTGGCGTGAACCTTATCTCTTCATTTCCCCTTCCAAGAACCGAGGGGACAGGAACCCTTACCCAGCGAGGTCACAGTCTCATAGTTCTGCTGCATGACATCCCAGTAGAGGGCTCTCTGAGTGGGGTCCAGCAGAGCCCACTCTTCCCTGATGAAATGCACAGCCATCTCCTCGAAGGTCACCGGCCCCTGAAAGAGCAAGTGTCCAACACTCAGGACCTCTTTCCCCACTCACAGCCTCACTATTTGTGGCAGAGAGGAGCCAATCAAATGGAAGCTCTGGGTGGATCGCAGCCAACAGAGTCCCACCCCAACCCCGCTCAGCGTATCCAGCAAATGCCAGGCTGAGGGGACGAAGAGAGAGCCCCTTGTCTCTCCCAGCAGATCCATCACACACCTACTAGCCACCGACCAATACTGGAGATGGAGCCCCTAGCAGGGTCCAGGGAGAGCTCCCTGGTAGGAAGCCCAACACCCTCCCCATTGTGAGGAGCGGGATATGAAGGGAGAGGCAGCTCCAATAAGCCTGACTCATGAGTGCCCCCTTCATATCTCACAGCAGCCGCTGGTTAGTGAGGTCAAGCTCCAGCACTGGGAGTCTGGTCAGTTTGACTAGCTCCATGTAGGTGGGCTATTTTCTTTCTTCACAAATTAGGGCATTTCCACCTCTGAACCTCCTGGGTCTGTTCCTAGAATCTAGGGTACTTATTAAATAACTCCCAGCAGGTTTGCCACACCCTGGCCTCCTCCTTTCTCCACCCTGTGCATTTCCTGCCCCGCTCCAATCTCCAAACCAGACTGTGCAAACCTTCCCATCTCCGGTGTATTTGCTCTCCCTCTCCTCCAGCAGGAACCCACCAGCAACCCCCCGAAAATCTCTACCTGAGTTGGCTCCACTGCAGCCATTTCTCCTCCCTGTCCCACGCCAGGCTGGGATGAGCTGGAGCAAAACATGGACGCCATTCTGCAGCCTGTCTGGGGGAGAAGGGCAGATGTGGGTGTTTCAGAACCGGTTTTAGTTCATTTCACATCAGAATTCCCCCAGGCCCTTTCCCTGCAGACAGACACCCTAGATTCTGCCATGCTGGGAAATGCTCAGTCTGTTTATTACAATGTAGATCTGGCCCCTCCTGCCAGGCTAAGCCCAGACACATTTTTAACCTCCCTTCTCCCTACCCTCACCCCCTAACAAAGTCTCTGAACACAAGGCTAGAAAAGAGCAGAACCAAAGGAGTCACTGTGGGGGATTCCCTCGGACACTGACCCCACGACAGCCACACCCCAGCAGGGGGAATATGGAGTCAGGAACTGGCTTTTCCTCTGTCTGATCAGGGCCGGCTCCAGAGCCCAGCGGGGCAAGCACCCGCGTGGGGCGGCTCTTTCCCGGGGGGGCGGCAGGCTGGGCCGGCGGACCTGCCGCAGTCATGCCTGCGGGAGGTCCACTGGAGTCCCGGGAGCAGCGGACCTGCCGCAGGCATGACTGCGGAGGGGACGCTCGGCCGGCGGCTCCAGTGGACCTCCCGCAGGCATGACTGCGGACGGTTCGCTGGTCCCGCAGCTCGGCTGGACCTCCCGCAGGCATGCCTGAGGCAGCTCAACTGCAGCCGCCGGACCACCGAACCGCCCGCAGCTGCGGGAGGTCCAGCCGAGCCGCGCGACCAGCGGACCCTCTGCAGTCATGCCCGCGGGAGGTCCGCTGCTCCCGCGGCTCGGGGGCGCCTCCAGGGCATGACTGCTTGGGGCGGCCAAATTTGTAGAGCCGCCCCTGTGTCTGATCCTTGTTTTGTTCACTGGAAAGTGGTTCTGCCCAAGGATGCAGCAATACATGTGTCTGGGTGGACTAGAGAGCTGGAAATCTCTCCCCCCACTCATTTCTCCCACTGCCCCTTTCAGTCTCTCCTTCCCCTGTCCTCTCTCCCTGACCCTCTGGCTGGGACAGTCCCATTCCTGGGGGCTTTGCTCTCCCAGGGCTGGATTTTCTCTTGGCAATTGCTACTGGGAGGAGAAATGAGGAGGGGCTGTTTGTGCAGAGTCACTTTCTTGCCAGACCCCAGCACTTTCCCTGAGGTCTGTCAGTTACCTGCAGACTCTGGCTCAGAATTTAGTATTAACAGGGCCCAGGGCTGCCCTAGGGGGCTAGGACCAGCTGGAGAAAGTCATCCCCTGGGCCGGGCAGAGAAGCAGCTTTAATTAAGGTCATTTCCCAGCACAGAACCCCACTGGGGGAGCAGCAGCTGCTAAGCCTGGTCTCCCCAATCATAATGGAGGCTGCAGCGTCTGACCCAGGAAGCTGAACCCCAGTATCCTGAGCAGAGAGGGACAGAGCGTTTGAGCAGCTTCCCTCCTTTAGCTCTCTGGGGAGAGCAGCTAATGAGAGCCCCTCCTCACAGGGAGAACTGCTGATCTCATTTGCCCCACTGTCCATCCGGAGTCACTCCTTGTCTTTCCATACAGTGACTCTGGATTAACAATGGTCTCAATGAAACCAGAGTTCAGAAAGAATGAGTCCAGAATGCTGTGGAAGAGACCATTGTGCGGCAGTGCTGACCCCCCTCCCACCTCCCTCATCCCCCAGATCCAGGACAAGGACTGGACAATCTAGGAGAATGGAACTGGAAGTTCCTGCAGTTTTCAAGAGGGGAGAAGAGCAAAAATCTGTGATTTCACCTCACAGTGTCTGATAAGTGGCTAGAAAGTTATCACAGTGTCTGGGCCTGGCCGGGGAATGTCGGGCAGTGCTTGGAGCCAGGATTCTGGCATAAGCTAATCAGGGAGAAGAAGCGAGGTCAGGAGCAGCCCCCAGAGCCCCAGCCCCCCCCCGATATTCCCTGGGACCCAGCCCCCAGAGTCCCTGCTCCCTTGGCACCCAGGGGACACTCAGTGAGCCACACGTGGTCACAAACCCCACGAGGGGGGAGGGAGGCTCCAGGCCTGTGAGCTGTGCTGTGCTAAGGACCAAACCCGCCTTACCCAGGTCCTGGGAGGTTTTGGTGATACACAGAGTCACTGAGTGGCTCTTGTTGCCTGTGCCAGGCCAGCGCGTGCAGGTAGCTGGGGAGGGTGGGGGCTGGAGGGCACTGACTTGGCCATGCAGCCATGGATTGGGGCCTGGGCTCAGCCAGGTTTGGCGCAGGGATGGGCTGGCTGGGCGTGCCCTGTTTGTGATCATCTGGGCTGGGCCTAGGCCACGTTAGGCTAGCAGCCCTTCAAGCCCAGTACCCCTGGCTGGTTCACGGGAGGGAGGGCAGGCGGCTGCTTCCAAGCCCAGCTGGGGGCTGCCCTGGCTGGGAGAGAGGCAGAGGGAGAAAAATGACATAGAATCATAGAATCTCAGGGTTGGAAGGGACCTCAGGAGATCATCTAGTCCAACCCCCTGCTCAAAGCAGGACCAATCCCCAACTAAATCATCCCAGCCAGGGCTTTGTCAAGCCTGACCTTAAAAACCTCTAAGGAAGGAGATTCCACCACCTCCCTAGGGAACCCATTCCAGTGCTTCACCACCCTCCTAGTGAACCTCAATAACAGGCACCCAGAGCGGGAGTGACTCACATGGATTTGGGGACAGAACTGGGCATGGAACCCAGGGGTCCTGCCTCCCAGCCCCTGATCTAGCCCCTAGACCCTACTCCCCTCGCAGAGCTCAGCACAGAACCTAGGAGTCCTGCCTCCCAGCCTGCTCTGCTCTGCCCATCCTTCTCTCCCCTCATACTCCTGCTAATAATTGCACACGCAGCCTGCTGGGGAATGTGCCCCGGACAGGTCAGTCCCTTCAAGCCCAGCAGGCCCTGTTTCCCCTGCCCCCTGGGCCAGCTCCTCTCTCCCTGCTGGGCAAATGAGCACTGCCAGCGCTGTGTGCCTGCTGTGGATGGGGTGAGAGACCCAGGCACCTCCGATCTGCTGCTTGGGCCCAGCCCAATCTGCTCAGCTGCGGAGCTTTCCGTTCCTGATCCCCATGGGGAATTATCAGCCACAGTTAACAGCCATTTGGATAATTGCTGTGCGGCTGCCAGGCAGGTGGGCAGCGGATTGGGGGTGCAGAATTAAAATGTTCCAGCAGAGACACCTGCCCAACTGTGGGCTCGCCAGCTTCCACCATTGCTGCCCTTACAGCTGGGCTGCCACTGGGACTCAGTGTGCACCCCCCAGCCTGCACCTTGAGCCAGGGGGACCCCAGCCACACATGTTGTACCCCTCAGCCTGCCCCCAGAAGCATGAGGGGGTTGCAGGCCTGAGACAGCCAGGCATGGGCTTGGTCAATGCCAGTCGGAAGGGTGGGTCCGGCAGACAGGCCCAGCCTCCAGTCCCTCCCTGGGCAGAGGGCAGGATGCTGCCCTGGCTCTGCCATGCTCTGCTCCAGGTGCTGGTGAGGACAGCAGGAGAGGGTTGCACATGTCAGCCCAAGCTGTGGGCCTGGGGGAGCTGATCACTATGCTGGCCCCAGCCGTGGGGGCTGGTGGGAATGGGGTGCTGTGATGGTGCACTCTATATGATTTTATTAAAATATGCTAATGAGTGAATATAATGTAACTGGAATATGCTTCATGCAAACATTAGCACATTCCTGCTTTTTGAGCCAAGGTCATAAATAAAAATATTGAATAAGATTGGTACCAAGACTGATCCTTGAGGAATTCCACTAGTAACCTCTCGCCAGTCTAGTAATTCACCTTTCAGCACAGCCTGTGGCCTTCCTCTCTCTACTGCACTTCCCTTATCTAAAAAATCAGGTATTTTCTCAAAGAAGCAGGGCCGCCCAGAGGGGGGGGCAAAGGGGGCAATTTGCCCCGGGCCCCGGGCTCTGCAGGGGCCCCCAAGAGAAGAGCAGAGGCTCCCGCCTCCGCCCCTCTCTTGGAGCCTCGGCACATCAAGCGCCGAGTCTCCGGCCGAGCCCCTGAGCCCCGCCCCATCCGAGTAGGGAGGGGGCGGGGCTGGGAGCTCCAACGGGGCCTGAGCCCCGCCCCGCTCAGAGCGGCGTGGGGAGGGGGCGGGGCAGCTGCCTCCGCTGGGCGTGGAGCTCACAGCCCCGCCCCCTCACCGCGCGGCTCTGAGCGGGACAGAGCTCAGAAGGGGCCGGGGCGGGGGGGGGAGGTAAGAGGCTGAGGCCGGGGCCGGGGCCGGGCCGGGGCGGGGGGGGGAGCGGGACCTGCCGCTGCCGCCGCCCCCGAAGCGGAGCCTGGTCTTCGGCGGCGGGGGGCCCCTTCTGTTCCAGGACCCGCCGCCGAAGTGCCCCGAAGGCCCGCGGCGAGCCCCCCCCCGCCACCGAATTACCGCCGAAGACTGGGCTGCGCTTCGGCGGTAATTCGGCAGCGGGGGGCTCCCGCCGCGGGTCTTCGGGGCACTTTGGCGGCGGGTCCCGGAACGGAAGGGCCCCCTGCCGCCGAAGACCCCGGGCCCCCGGAATCCTCTGGGCGGCCCTGCAAAGAAGGAAATCAGATTAGGGTATGTGGCATGATCTACCTTTGATAAACCCATGTTGAATTACATCCCCTTCACCATGTACCTCTATTAGTTATTCTTTCCTTCACAATTGGTTCTAAAACCTTGCATGCTACTGAGGTCACACTAAAAGGTCTGTAACTGCCCAAATCACATTTCCCCCTTTTCTTAAATATAGCTATGTGTCCCATTCTATATTCTGGGAGAGCATCCTGGAACCCCCATATTCCTCATTTGTATATGATCGTGGTCTTACATATAAAGCACACCTTGTAAGGTAACGGGGGAGAGGTTACCATCTGCTGAAAGTCATTTCTCTATCCATATATGTGTATCATTAATGCATATGAAGTTATGAGAATTGTGTAGTATAGTTGTCACTAAAACATGCTGTAAGTTGAGGAATCAGCCAGATATTAGCTCCCCAGAGGCAACAGCAAGGAAAGTAACCAACACCTGGGCGGGGTGTCAGCTCATCAACAACCATTGTCCAGCAAGGGAGCTACGATGCAATGACTCACCAACATAAGGCCACATCAGGGAAATTGCCCAACCTTGCCTGGAGACTCAGCAATGCTCCCTGACATGCCTGGACTTGTGTTTTCCAAACACATGGACTGAGGGTATAAAACCGAACACATGAGGCCCATGCTTGCCCTTTCTCCTTCACCCACCTATGCTGCAAGCAACAAGGACACTCTGAAGACTCCAACTGAGGGGACAAACCTGTATATTAAGGACTGCAGTATCCAGTGGGGTGAGAAAAACTGCTTAATCTAGATGTTGCCCCGTCTAATAGGATTGAGAGTTTAGACTCTGTGCTTATATTTTGTTTTATTTTGGTAACTAACTCTGACTTTTTGCTTATCACTTAAAATCTATCTTTTGTGGTCAACACATTTGTTTTACTGTTTATCTTTACCAGTGTGTTTCTATGAAGTGTGTGGCAAATCTGCTCAGGTTTTGCAAAGGCTGGTGTATGTCCACTTTCCATTGATGAAGTGATGAACCAATTAATAAATCTGCATTGCTCATCTGGAGCAGTGCAAGACGGTATATTCCTGAGGTACAGTGCTGGGAGCTGGGGTGATTTGGCTCTGGTGCCTTTCTCTGTGTGATTCAGGAGTGGCTTTGGGAGCATTCATGCAATCTAGCTAGGTGTGGGGCTCCACATACGGTTGTGCTGAATGATAACAGCACCTGGAGGGGTTTGCTGCTGGTCACTAGCAAGACATTGTGAGAGACAGTCCATGTTAGAGAGAGTTAAGGGGGCACCGTGGTCCCACAGTCCCAGGCTGCACCCTGGGGATCCTGTCACAATTTGATGTTAGCTATTCTCCAGGCATATAGTACCACTGCCAAAAAGACAGATTTATTAAAAAATCTTCGCTCATGGACTAGCAATTTTATGCTCCAGTTCTTTCAACATTCTGAGGTAAAAGTTAATCTGGTACCCCCAATTTTGAGCACATTAGACTCTTTAAGTTTTTTCCATGTGGTAATTTCCATTCCATCAGCCATACTGCCAACATGCACATGTTTCATAGTATCATTGTCACTGAAAACCAAGGCAAACTATTCATTTAGTTTTAGGGACATATCTACATTAGGTTTAACCTCCTTCCCATCCACACTGTATACTGGCCCAACCTTATCCTTCTGTGTTCTTTTTTTTGTTTATATAACTAAAAAACCCTCATTATTATTTCATGTTCGTTGAACAAGAGTTCAGCTTGCCTTTTAATTTTTCTCACTTTATTCCAACATTTTCTAACCTCCACAATGTAGCTGTCTTTGCTGATCAACTCCTAATAACCTTTTTGAGGTGGTTATTCATCCACATGGGTCTGAAGCCTTTCCCTGCTTGTTTGTTCCCTTTTCTTAGTATGCACATTTCAGATCATTTTTGTATAGCTGATCTGAAAAAACTCCAAGCCTCCTCTGCATTGAAGTTCTTGAGCTTGTCAAGACACATGCTTCACTGCATCAGCTGGTCACCCCTGGAAAGAGTATTTCATGGTGCTAGTGTCAACTCTGTAGGTACAAGTGCTGGCAAGCCACGCTGTCTCTGCATTGAACCATTCAATAGTACAAGTACAGCATGCACATTCTGTTATGCTAGCATTAGTCACTCAGGACAATGGCCCGGTGAGGAAAGCCAGCCTTAACCAATCAGAATGAAGTAAACAGGTGTATCAATCATGTAGTAATGAATAACCTGTATGTATGAGAAAAGTGAATAAAAGCAAGGGTCCGGGACTTTCCTAGGATGCCTCACTGCAGCCTTGTCTCGTCTCTGTTTCCCGATACAACATCTGGTGACCCCGACGTGATCCAGACACAAGACCCCCGACTCATCGGCTGGCTTAGCCTTGGTGCACCACAGCGCAACGCGCTCCCTCGTGAGTATGGGGGGGGACTTATCCATTGAGCAAAAAGATCATGCAAAAGAGTTATTGAAGCTTATCAAACAGGACGGGTGTACTGCAGTATCGTTACGGCACTTGGAGGAATTGCTCCGAGTGATTGAGTATAAGTGCCCATGGTACTCGAACCGAGGCTCCCTAGATCACTCCGATTGGATAAAGATCGGAGAGGCGTTGTTTAGGGAACCTCGAGCCGAGATCCAACATATTCTGTTGTGGCAGCACTGTTCAGCTGCGGTGGGGAGATTACGAAAAGAGGCGTCCCCCTCCGCACCTCCCTTGCTCTCGGTAGAGGCACCTCCCGCCTATCCCCGAGTGCTCCCACCAGCCCCTTTGTTAGCACCAAAAACTTCTACACCAGTGGTGGACACCCTGGGGCAGAAGTCCCTTCATCAGGGCGCTGTCTGTGCCGCCCTTGCGGCGGCGCGGGCAAGTGGGCAGGACCCCTTATTGGAAGAATGGGAGGGAGAAATCCCTTTGGTGTTTCCTCTGTCTTATGACCCTCCCAATGAGGCAGGTGAGGTGGTAGCTCGGCACTCCACCCTCCCGTACTCAATTCTTCGGGAGCTTAACAAAGCGGTACGTGAGTCAGGGCTGCGTTCCACTTATGTGCAGGGTATGATAGAAGGGATCGCTAATAGTTATACTATGATCCCGGAGGACTGGAAACATCTATTTCGTATGATCCTTTCCCCTGCACAATATGTGGTATGGGATAATGAGTTTAAATTGGCAGCCCTAGCACTTGGTAACGCGCAGAATACTGCTGAGCAAATATATGGGACAGGAGCTTTTGCCACCATAGAACAACAATCTATATTGCCCATGGAATCTTTTCACCGCACGGCAATGTGCATTCAGAGAGCCTTTCGGCGAGTTCCGGCCTCCGGCAAGCCCCTTCGATCATTCACAAATGTTAAACAACAAGCTACTGAACCTTATCATCATTTCGTTGATCGCCTCAAGGAGGCTGTTCAACGCCAAATTGACAATCCGGACGCTCAGACGGAACTCCTTTTACGCTTAGCGTATGAGCAGTCCAATGCTGACTGTTGGAAAATTCTCCAAACTATCATTCACCGCCCTAATTACACACTCGCTGACATGTTGCAGGCATGTGCCGAAGTGGGCACTCAGACCCACGCTATGGCACTGTTGGTGGGAGCAATCCGTCAAGGTAACAAACCTACAGGTAACTGCTTTAACTGCCAGCGACCTGGACACTTCAAAAAGGAGTGCCGGGCCCCAGGAGGTGGTGCTCATAAGGGCGGAACTAACACCACCGGGGGCCGTCCTTCTAAAAAGTGCCCAAAATGTAATAAAGGATATCATTGGGCTAATCAATGTCGCTCCTCAACCCCAGATAATTCGGGAAACTTTCGACCGGGCCCCCCTCCAGCCCCGGTTTAAAGGAGGGAGCTTTGCCTGCCACAGCTGCTCGACCAGCCACAAAAGGCAGTGCTGGTTTGGATCTTATTAATGCAGTAGATATGCAATCCCCTCTCCCTGGTGACGTACTCCTCATGCCTACGCAGCTTTCTGGTCCGCTTCCCCCAGACACATTTGGGTTAATTTTGCCTCGTTCTTCTGCCAGTAGTCAGTCTATTATGATTGTGCCCGGAGTTATCGATTCTGATTACACCGGAGTTATTTATGTTCAAATTTGGAGTCATCTTCCCCTTCAGCTAAAGGCGGGAGACTCTTGGGCTCAACTGCTAATCTTACCTTACACAGCGCCGGCCGGACCCAGCCAAGCGAGTTGTGCCGGCGGATTTGGTTCTACTCGCGTTAATCTGGAGCAAGGTCTCCTTTTTCATCCACAGATTGCTGCAGTATTACAACACATCCAAACCCACAAGCCGACCCGTAAGTATATCATCAACGGTAAGGAGCTCTATGGGTTGCTAGACACTGGAGCGGATGTTTCAGTATTTGCACAAAAGCATTGGGACCCTTCCTGGCCTTCCGAAGTTTCCCCCTCTGTTTGGGGAGTGGGAGGCCCGCAATCTTCCCGACAAAGCACCAATTGGCTCTCAGTATGGGATAGTGAAGAGGGGCGAGAGGTTGCAAAAATTCGTCCGTGCATTTTGCCAATTGACATTAATCTCTGGGGGCGAGACCTATTGTCTCAGCTGGGAGCCTCCCTAGTGGTGCCATGACACGTCAGTGCTTTTTACACACTGCCCTCCCCCTGGAATGGAAAACCCACGTCCCAGTGTGGGTTGAGCAATGGCCACTCCCTCAGGAAAAATTAATAGCCCTTAAGGAATTAGTTCAGGAACAATTACCCGAGGGACATATTGAACCTACTACTAGCCCATATAATACTCCAATCTTTGTTATTAAGAAAAAATCTGGACGCTGGCGATTATTACATGATCTCCGAGCTATAAACAAAATTATGGAACCTATGGGAGCCCTTCAATGTGGGACCCCGAATCCGAATGTTATACCACATGATTATCAGTTAGCAGTAATCGATCTTAAGGATTGTTTTTTCTCTATCCCTCTCCTCCCCCGTGATCGAAAGTACTTTGCCTTTACTATCCCTGTTTTGAAATTAGTCAGCCAACAGAACGCTACCATTGGAAGGTTCTTCCCCAGGGTATGCTAAACAGCCCCACCCTCTGTCAGTATTATGTGAATCAGTCTCTCTTACCCTTTCGCAAACGGTACCCTATGCTTAAGGTTTACCATTATATGGATGATATCCTCATAGCAGGGACAGAACTCCCTCCTTCATGGCAAACTGACCTGCAAAATATGCTCCAGGAATACGGCCTTCAAATAGCCCCAGAAAAGGTACAATGTATAGAACCTTTCCTTTATCTGGGCCATAAAATGATGGCCGCTTATTCCATTCCGATTATCCCGCAAATTGCCTTGAAAACCAACATTAATTACGTCACCCTTCAACAAGTCCTGGGCATTATTAATTGGGTACGTCCCTATTATCGCCTTGATACTAACATGTTAAGTCCATTATTTGATGCTCTTCGGCAGGGGCGTCACCCCTCCGATATCATTTCTCTCACAAAAACACAATTAGATGCCATTGAGCAGGTAAATCAATCTCTCGCAAAGGTTTGGGTGGATCGTGCCGTGGATAACGAGCCTCCACGTCTCGCTTGTCTTCAAGGGGTGACCCAGCCTTGTGCCGCCCTCTTTCAAGCACCCGAGGCTGGGACGGTGCGAATCCTTGAATGGCTTTATCTCGCCCATACCCCGGCAAACACCCTTACTCCCCTTCCCTCCATGCTTGCCTCCCTTATCACCAAGGGACGCCAGCGAGCGTGGGTCCTTTTAGGCATTGATCCCGTTGAAATAGTACTTCCGATCCCTTTGCATTTATGGCAAACTCTTTGTGAAACTAACCCCGAGGTTCAGTGTGCATGCTCAGCCTTTACTGGGGTCTTCTCCTGTCACACTTTGAAGGACCCCCGTTTCAGCATGACGCAGCGATTACCCCTTAACTTTTGCTATTTACTCTCCCCAACCCCGCTGCCAGATGTGCTTACAGTATTTACGGATGGGAGTCCAAACCGTGGGGTTCTCTCTTGGCGTGACCCATTTACTACCCACTGGTGTTCTCTGTTTACCCTACCCCAAAGCTCCGCCCAGCGTGCTGAGCTGGCTGCAGTAATTTTAGCCTTTAATCATTTTTCTATGCAACCGTTTAATATTATCACTGACAGTTTATATGTAGCCAATGTTGTTTCAAATATTAGTGGTAGCTATGTATCACCAGCGCTAGATAAAAATTTGCTAGCTTTGTTTTTAGCATTGCAACATCTCATTCATTCCCGTACCGATCAGTTTTTTATTGCTCATATTCGAAGCCACCAACCTTTCCCTGGCATGTTGACAGAAGGCAATGCCCAGGCGGATGCCCAACTCAGGGCATTCCCTTGTACTCCTATAGAAAGTCATGCCCTACATCATCAAAATGCCAAGGCATTGGCTAAACAATTTCAGATCCCTCTCTCTGATGCTCGAGGTATTGTTCAACAATGTCCTCAATGTACCCTTAACCCACAGGGTCCTCCCATAGGGGTAAATCCCCGTGGTCTCGGAGCCAATCAACTTTGGCAGATGGATGTCACCCTTTTTCCCCCTTTCTCCCCTTGGAAATACCTGCACGTTGTCGTCGACACATTTTCTGGTTACACTTGGGTAACTGCCCAAAAAGGGGAGGCTACCAAACATGTTTGTAATCACTTGATTTGCAGTTTTGCGGTAATGGGCAGCCCCACTGAGTTAAAAACCGACAATGGTCCTGCTTACTGTTCCTCCGCCATGGCCGCATTTTGTGCCCGGTGGGGCATTCTCCACAAATTCGGCATTCCTTATAATTCCCGGGGTCAGGCCATTGTTGAGCGGGCTAACCGCACCCTAAAGGAGGCCCTTACTAAACAAAAACAAAAAGGAGGAGTGCCCCTATCCTTGCCAGATAAGGAAGAATGGCTGGCTCGTGTCTTGTTTACTCTGAATCATTTAAATTTAACTTTGTTTAATAATCAGTTTTTATCTAGAGCCCCTTCCGGCGCCAAAGGTGATATATCGCAAGCTGCCAGGACCAGAGTGGAGCCTGCCTGTGCCACTCATCACCTGGGGCCGGGGTTACGCAGCAGTGTCAACTGAAACCGGCCCTGTGTGGGTTCCCGCTCGCTTTGTGAAGCCGTGGAGAGATGGCCTGGCATCAGGGGCTAAAGAATCCCATTCCCGACTTCAGTCTAACCCTGACGGATAGGGTGGACAAGATTGACAAGGCCCGAAAGCGTGGCACACCTAACACTGTCATAACTTGGGGGCAGGTCAAAGCTTTATCACGGCAGGCTGAACATGTATTAGAGCAAACTAAGGCGGATAAGACTACAGAAAACTACTTTCTTGCGCTAATAGCCAGCTTAAATGCTAATTCTCTTTGCTGGGTTATGTATATTTGGGTGACCGTTCTGTGTTTGCCGCAAGGTGTTGCAGCCCCTCTCCCTTCCACCAATGTGTGGGAGACATTTATTCACACCTTGAATCAGACATCCTTTTGCCTCTCCCAGCAAGTTACGGTGGGAGAGATTTTAGGTACCTGTCTGATTCCTGTATGCCATAATCCTAATGATGTTGAAAATGCTACTTGGTTTTATTCTAGTCTGGGGCCAAATTCCACTATTCATGGCTTGGGTTATGCTGGCTATCATAATTGGGGACCCCAAACACCTCGTAGACCTAGGAATGCGCTTGCCCTTCGAACCCCATATGCAGCCACACATAACATAACCTGTGCCCGCATGACTAACTGTACTATGAGTAATTGTAAGCATTTTCCTGCTCCAGCTATGAATTGTTCTGCTGTGACAAATATCTCTTATCTATACAAGCATGTACAGCTGCCAAATGGGTGGTTTTGGACATGCTCCGGATATACTTTCAATTATATGCCCGCCAATCTTAGTGATGGCACTTGTTGTTGCCTAAGCCGACTTGCACTCATATTAGGCAACTAAAAGGCAACTGTTAAATACTTCGCGAGTTAGTCGCAGCCTTCCTTTGGATGCTTCTTGTGATAGCCATGTACATTTACTTTCTAAAACTGAGACTGTCGCTTTGGCTGTCTCTCTTGTCGGGGTCCCCGGGTTGGCCACAGGAAACAGTATGCGAATCAATGGTTTAGCTTGTGCAGCCACTAAGGCTTTAAATGCGACATCTACCGCTATAGCCCTCCTTAATGATGAGCAGGAAGACATCCGCCATGGGGTATTGCAAAATCGAGCGGCTATAGATTATTTACTTATGCTGCATCATTATGGATGTGAAAAGGTTAATGATATGTGTTGCTTTAATATTTCTGATCATCATCATTCAGTTGAAGATCAACTCAAGATAATTAAAAATTTAACAGATCAAATCAGATACAATCCAGACCCCTTCTCGGGATGGTGGGATTGGCTCTCCTCATGGCTTCCTAACACTGGGTGGTTGCATCAACTTGTCACCTTTGGGGGACTCACTGTACTGTTACTCGTGCTGTTTTGCTGCGGCATCCAGTGTATCCCTTCACTTGTTTCTCTCTTCATTAAGGGCTGTCCATGGACTAGCCCGGAGCCCCCCCGAAAGTATTAGTCATAGTTAACAAAACAAAATAGAGGGAGATGTAGGTACAGTGTAGGTACAGATGTTGGCAAACCACGCTGTCCCTGCACTGAACCATATTATTACCACAGTATATTATGCACTTTCTGCTGTGCTAGCCTAGTCACACAAGACAATGGCCCGGTGAGGGAAACCAGCCTTAATCAATCAGAATGAAGTAAACAGGTGTATCAATCATATAGTAATAAGTAACCTGTGTGATGTCAATCATGTAATACTGAGTAACCGGTCTGTAAGAAAGAGAATAAAAGCGGCGGTCTGGGACTATCCAGGGACGCCTCACTGCAGCTTTGTCTCGTCTCTGTTTCCCGATACAACACAGGTTCAAGAATTTGAGAAAAGGTGTAAATCTGAGATTTTCTTTGTATTTTATCATGAGAGAGACAAGGAAAAAATCTCAGGGGATATTCACTTAGAATTAGACAACTAAAGAAAAGTGGGGCAAATGTTTAGAGTATTTTATATCAGTCTTTGAGATTTGCAGAGAAAACAAGTCACAAGCTAAGCAATTGATAACATGAGAGAAAAATACCAAGATCTGAGGGGATTTTAGGTTGCTATTAAATAACTAAAGGGAAAAGGGGGAGTGTTTGCCTGGATTTTCTGAGACTGTCCAATACAGAAACACAAAGTGATGGTTCCCCCCCACTGCCACCATTCACATGAGCAGCAGGGAGCCTGGGAGGAGCTGATTTAAGGGGGGAGGGGAGGGCTGGAAGGCTCCCTGGATAAAGAAAGGGGGCTGAAGTGGGGGACGGGCAGGTGACTGGCAACTGAGGGCTGGGGGAAACTGTGTGGGTAGTTTGGGGTCAGTGGGTGGGATTGGGAAACTCGGGTCTGGACAGTCTCCATGTGGGACACGTGCTCTTCCCGTCCCCGCCTTGGCAGAGAACGGGCATCTCCTCCCATCCCCACTCCAGGGCAGCCATGTGCTGGGGAATGACTCAGGGCAACAATTTCCCACCTAAATGAGGACAAATCGCTGCAGATCAAACGGGTGGGGAAAACTGCCCCACCGGAGAGATTTTAAATTGACACTTGAGAAGTAGAGAGAGAGAGACCAGGGGGAAATCAGAGATGAGAGAGCTCATCATTGGGGGGATCTCCCTGGATTTTCTAGCCACGTGTGATAATGGGGGAAAAGGGGAAAAGCTGGAGAGACTTTGTAGGTGGGAGGACGGGGCACAAACAGGGCAGGATTCAGTGAACTCCCCTCCCCCCCCCCCCGCGGGAATTTCCTGGCTCCACAAAACAGTTCAAATGTCCCGCCCCAATGACCTTCCCCCCCCCGCGCAACCCCGGCTCCCCCCCCTGCGCCCCCCCCGCTCAACTCCAGTGCCCCCCCCCGCCCGGATCTTCCCTTTAGCCCCCCCCAGCCCCGCCCCCACCTGCCTGACCCCCCCATCAATTCCCTGCTCAGCCCCCGGCCCCGCCCCGCGGCCTGTTGCTCCCTCGCCCCATCCCAGCCCCGCCCCCTCCCAGCGGAACGTTCCGGCTGATGCGGGCGGGGGGAAGGGCAGCGGCTTCAGCAGCTGCTACTGAGCATGCGCAGTGCCCGGGAGCAGCACAGGGCCACTGGGAGCGATTTAATGCACCGCCCCCCGCCGGGCCCCGCCCCCCATCCCAGCGGCTCCGAGGCTTCTCCCGGGTTCCCCGGGGCAGAGTCACGTGCCCGCCCCCCCAGCGCCCCCCCCCCGGGGTCTCTCACTCACCGGGGGCTCCGGGCGGGGCTGGGGCGGGCAGAGCCCGGGGCTGCCCGGGGGGCGGGGCCCAGCTGGAGAAACCCCCCCGGCCCGGCCGGGCCCCCCCGGGGAGCAGCTGCTGCTTTGTTCTCTCACCCCCAGCGGGACTCGCACGGCGCATGCGCAGTAACAGCTGCTGAAACCCTTCGTTACCTGAGCTGCGGAGGGCGGGAGCGGCCCCGGGGCAGGCTGGGAGATGTAGTTCCTGACCCTCCCCGGAGCGGAAGTGACGTCACCGGGGGAACCGGAGCCGGGCTGTAAAGGAGCGTTGGGCGCTGCGGCTCTGCCTGGCTCGCGGGGGGCCGTTGGAGCCTCTCCCGGGCCGGAGAAGGGTTGGTGCCGTTGGAGCTCTGGGCATGCGCAGATCGCGGCGGGAGAGCCCTTCATTAACCCTGGGGTCCCTGTGTGGGGCTGGGGGGGGGGAGGCGGGCGGGAAATGTCGGTGCAGCCCGGACATGGCGGGGGGGGCAGGTGACCCCCGAGGAGCGGGGAGAGAAAGGGGGGGGCTGAGATCCCCTCGGATTTACCGCTGCCCCCTCCCGTGGGGACCCCCCTCCTCCCCCATCCTGCCCCCTTTCTCCCTAGAGAGCCACGAGCAGCGCCCAGGGTGACCCCCCCTCCCCCAACCCCTGAGAAGTTCCCTGTCCCCCCCCCCCCGATTGTGCCCCATTTTCTCTCCCCTTCGCCAATGGCCAGTTCAGGTCTCAGGTTTGGGGGGTTTCCCCCATTTCCAGCTGCAGGGATTTGTCCTTGTGCGGGTGGGAAATGGTTCCCCCCAGTGATTCCTGAGCTGGGCAGAGGGTGAATGGGCAGAGGCTGGGGGGGCCCTGAGACAGGGACACCTCTGGGCTGGGCTGGGGGGGCCACTCTCTGCTGGCAACGGGGCCTGGGAAGGGCCAGGAAGGGGAGGGAGGATCAAGTGTCCCCCATGGAGACGGCCCAGCCCCAGGTTTCCCAGTCCAGCTACTTCCCCTCCCCCAACCTGCCCAACCCAGCAGCCCCCCCCCCCGCTTGCTAGTCACATTCCCAGACCCCACTGCCAGCCCCTCCCCACTGATAGTGACTTTCTCACTCCAGCCCCCTCCTGTCCCCTGTGAAAAGACATCACCCAGGGCTCCTTGCTGTCCATGTGAGTGTGAGGCAAGAAGATTCCCTCCCATTCTGTTGTTGATTCAATATCCTTGTATAATCCCCTCCAATTTCCCCTCTTTTTTCTTGAACCCTTAAATGGTGACACAAAATCTCCCAGAGGTTGGTGCTTCTCTCTTATATTGGCAAATATTTAGTTTGTGCCCCATTTTCTCCTCAGTTCTGAAATACTGATATCTAATGCTCGAAAATCTTCCCGCTTTTCTCCCCAGGTGTGTGACTGAGATCAGGGCTCCTATCGTACTGCCAGGCGCTGCAGAGACCCCAACTGAGATCTGGGCTCTGTTCTGCCAGGCGCTGAAGAGACCCCAGGTGAGATCAGACCCCACTGTTGTGCCAGGTAAAACTGAGACCTGGACCGAGATCACGGCCCCCCTTGTCGCAGGCAGCGAATGACTGCGACCCAAAGCGCTGCCTCCATTGTGCTGGGCACTTCAGAGACCTCGACTGAGATCTGTGTCCCCGTTGGGTCTGGCCCTGCACTGACCCCGACCCAGATCACGTCGCACCACTGTACTGGGCACTGCACAGACCCTGACAGGGATCCTGGCCCCACAGTTTGCCAAATGCTGCAGGGACCCCAAACAAAATCAGGGATCCTGTAATGCCAGGAGTTGCAGAGCCCCCGACTGAGATCAGGCTTCCTGTTGTGCAGGGCTCTGCACAGACACTGACCAGGATCAGGGTCCCCATTGTGACAGATGCTGAACAGACACCAAGGGTATCTCTACCCTGCCGTTAAAAAACCCCAGCTGGCCCATGTCAGGTGACTCAGGCTCACAGGGCTCAGACGAAGGGGCTGTTTAATTGCAGTGTAGGTGTCTGGGCTCGGGCTGGGGCCAGGCTGTAGGACCCTGCGAGGTGGGAGGGTGCCAGACCTTGGGCTGCAGCTCCAGCTGGACCATGGGCACCACAATTAAACAGCCCCACAGCCTGAGCCGTGTGAGCCCAAGTCAGCGGGCACAGACCAGCCGCTGGTGTCTGACTGCAGTGTAGACATGCCCACAGGGACAGAGAGTCCTTGCCACAAAAAGCTCAAAGGCTAAATAGGCCAATGGTGGGAGGCAACTCTCCATTTTACAGATGGGGAAACTGAAGCTCAGAGAGCTTCTACCTCCCCTCTTACCTCTCCCCTTAACCCCAGGCCCAGCGTGTGTGTGTGCAGCGTTGTTTTGGTCTGTGTTTGCCTTGCATTGGCTTCCAAGGGAGGCTGTGGAATTTCCTTCATTGTAGGTTTTTAAGGCCAGGTTACAGATACACCAGTCTGGGAATGTCTAGGGATACTTGGTGTTAGGGGGCTTAGTCCTTCACCCTCTCACTTCCCTGGTCCTTCTCGCATGAACAGAGAGCAGCAGTACCCCAAGTCCAAAGGCGCAAATAATTCGATGTTTATTGGGGTGAACTTCCAGCAAGCATGATTCCAGATGTCCCTGTCCCTGTTCCCATCCCCTGTTCCCATTTCCCCCTTTAGCAAAACATGATCCCAATTCCCCCAGTCCCTGTTCCCATTTCCCCCCCCCCATTACTTCCTGATTGACTGCAGACTATATAGTAAAACCTGAGTTTTGCTTAGCTATTCCTTAACCAGTCATTTTACTGAAATTTAACTATCCAGTCCTAACATATTGTAACATGGTTATTTAACCAATTATATTCCACCACCTTCATTGGTTTACACCCAACAAAATTAATTGTACAGCAGACAGAAACAATCACAGAACCAGACAGAGACCATGCAAATAAACATACAGAACAATACAGAAGTGAGGATTTCACAACTACATTTATACAGACATAAGGGTTTTCCAGCTGTGTCTATTGATAAGTGAGTTCTTGCCAGACAGGACGCTATCAAACCAGGTTTCCTTTTACATCTTCTAGGCTCTTCTCTTTCTCTGGAGGTGACAGGAATATCGGGGCAGGATTGTATTCCTAACAGCCCAATAGCACCTTATTTCAATGTGACTAGTTTGGAATGTGAGGATGTGACCAGACACTTCCCAGCGTATGGCTGCCTAACTACATCTTGGCTGAAGGCCTTAGCCTGTCGCAGTAAGAGAAGGCCATTCCACAGACAGTGATCTTTGATTCCTTCTTTTATACCTCTGTAACTAGCGAAGTGATAAGAATACACCTACATTCTTACAGTTCAGGCCTTTGCAGACAGGCCTGAATAGCTCTATCCTAACACTCCACCCCCTTTTTTTTTCTTTTTCTTTTGAGATCCTCCTGCCCAGGTATCCCTGGAAAAGCACAGGACAGATGGCGACACATTTTCTGATAGGGCCAGGCATCAAGGTGGAAGGTGTCGATATTCCATTTGTCCCACTGCCCCTTGTGTAGTCCCGTGCCCTGCACCTTCTCTCCTACGGGCATACCACACCTAGTCCAATTAGTGTCCCAGACTTCCCATTAGATTGGGTCCGGGTTGTCTTGCACACTGCGGGGTGGGAAGGGCTTACTACATTACTTATAGATTATCTGCATATGCAGCATGACACAAGTACTGTTAACAATATACAATGCACAGCAATACCGAGTCCTGACCACTGCAGTATGGTCCCACGTCCGAGCCACGACCGAAACACTGCCTTTCCTCCTTCGACAGGGTCAGGATCTTAATGTGTCCCGTTGCTGGCAGCGGCAGCAAGCTGCCCCTGCAGGTTTTACGTGCTTTTGTCCATATTATAAGTCCATTGAATGTCCACAGATAAATGGGTTATTGTCCAAGCCAACGTAACCACTTGGTATGGAATCAGGCGGTATGCCCCGGTTCAATTATTCACAGCAATAAGATTTACAGATCCATTTGTGCACCAAAGTCCAGATAGCAGCATATAGATGTGTGTAGTTTGGTTTGGGCTGGTGTAATTGTGCCCCCAGAAATATGTACATTTCCAGCAAAACACCTCATACACAGTACGCCCAATTGTCCACCCCTTGCCATAGGCCATTGATCCTGCTCCTGCATAGTCATAGGAGAGGGGCACAGCCAAACATTTTCTTTGATGTGCACCATTTTTTACACCTCTCCATTGATTCCCAGTGAGCTCCTCCCCTGCTCATTATTCCCATAGGGCTTGTAGGGCCCACCTTAGTTGCCGTTCTATTTCCAGGCACCATAGTAGCCATTACCCAGGTGCTGGCCTCCCAGTTGAGCATTTTGCATTCCCATACACATCTTCCTCCCCCCAGGTCAGCCTTTTGAAGCCGTTCCCCACCCACCTCATGCTAGCAGCAAGACCAAGACCACAGACAAACACCACACAACATAGATCCATTGTATTCTGGGTTATTCTTCCGCTGGCGCCAGCATGGTTGTAGAGTGTCTGAAAAACAAAAGAAACAATTTCCACCCCCCTGGTCGGGACAGATTATTTCTTAAAAATAATACCAATTCCTTTTACAAATGTCTTTGCTAATTGCAGGGAAAACAGAAGAATTACCTCCAGGCTGTCCTTATTTTGTTCAATATCCCTGTATAATCCCCTCAAATTTCCCATCTTCTCTCTTCAACTGTTAAATGGTGACACAAAATCTCCCAGAGGTTGGTGCTTCTCTCTTATATTGGCAAATATTTAGTTTGTGCCCCATTTTCTCCTCAGTTCTGAAATACTGATATCTAATGCTCAAAAATCTTCCCCCTTTTCTCTCCAGGTGTGTGACTGAGATCAGGGCTCTTATCGTACTGAGCGTGGCCCTGTTCTGCCAGGTGCTGCAGAGACCCCAAGTGAGATCTGGGCCCTGTTCTGCCAGGCGCTGAAGAGACCTGAGGTGAGATCAGACCCCACTGTTGTGCCAGGTAAAACTGAGACCTGGACCGAGATCACGGCCCCACTTGTCGCAGGCAGCAAACGACTGCGACCCAAACTGCTGCCTCCATTGTGCTGGGCACTTCAGAGACCTCGACTGAGATCTGTGTCCCCATTGGGTCTGGCACTGCACTGACCCCCAACCAGATCACGTCGCACCGTTGTACTGGCTGAAGGCCTTAGCCTGTCACAGTAAGAGAAGGCTATTCCACAGACAGCGATCTTTGATTCCTTCTTTTATACCTCTATAACTAGCTAAGTGATAAGAATACACCTACATTCTTAAAGTACAGACCTTTGCAGACAGGCCTGAATATCTATATCCTAACACTTGGTTCTGCCTCAGCACAGGGGGCTGGAGTAGACGCCCTCTCAAGATCCCTTCCAGGCCTACATTGAAATAATTCTCTTTTGTGCTGTGTCCTGTTCTACGCTGAGCTGTTTTGCATGGTGCCATTTGGAACTGTGATTGCCCCATGTTGTGTTCCATAGTTTTATGGTGCATTGTTTTGCCTCAACTTGTTTGGTGTCTGTGTTGTGTTGATTTGAGTTCACCTATTTTGCATTGTGTACTTTTGTCCTAAGGTGTGTTAGTTTGCATTGTGTTGCTTTCTTCTCCTTAGTATTGTGTCATTTTATGCTGTGCAATGTAGGTTTTTGTTTTGTTGTTGTTTTTTTGAATGGCCTGACATCCTGTTGTCGTGCGGTTTTTCTCTGTATGTTGTTTTATATGTATATATCGCATAGCATCCTAGACATGTAGCGCTAGATAGGACCTCAAGATGTCATCAAGTCCAGCTCTCTCTGCCAAGGCAGGACCAAGTATATGTAGATTGTCTCTGACAGAGCTTTGTCCTACTTGTTCTTAAAAACTTCCAGGGACAGAGACTCCCCAGCCCCCCTTGTAAGACTATTCCAGAGCTGACCTGCCTTAGCTCTGGGGACACCCACACAGATTGTAGTGGTGAGCAGCTCTGGAGAGAGAGGAGACCCTGGTGAGTGGGCAGCTGGGTAAAGAGACTGAAGTTGGGAGGAGAAACATTGACGTGTCCAAGGTCACCCAGGCTGTCCGTGATGGAGCTAGAACTAGAGCCCAGTTCTAGTGCCACCGTACTGCTGTTTTGGGCACTGAAGGTCTCTGCCACCCTGGTGTTTTAGGCACTGGTGCAAACCCTTAGTACAGACAGAATTTACACTAGTGCACTCTGATTGGCACTGGTGCACCATGTCCCTGTTTGAAGGCTTGCAGGAGATGGGTGACGGGGGGCAGTGACCTCCCTGAGGCCTGGGGCTGGCTGAACAGTGCAGCTGGTAAGGGAGGGGCAGCAGTGAGTGCTGGAGGTATGAGCCAGGAGCACAGCCCCACAGGGCTGGACACTGACTTCTCCTGACCCAGGGGACACCCCCCAGCTGTGTGCAGGGACCGCAGCTGAGCTGCCTGCCAAGACAGCCTGTGCATGCATGGACAAACCACCTCTTCCTGCAGCCTAATACAATGGTGTCTGGGGACCTTTCCAAGCTGCAGGTGACGGGGCTCTGGAGTTACCGGGGTCTGTTCCTGGCTCTGTCCCTGACCTGCTTGGTGACCTGGGGGAAGTCACAGCCCCTCTCTGTTTTCCTCCTCCCCATTGTCTACTTGGATCGTGATCTCTTTGGGGCAAGGACTGTCCCTCTCTGTCTGTGCCATGCCCAGCAGAATGGGGCTGCTGATCTCAGTCAGGTTCTCTGCCATGTGCTGCACGATGGGGCCCTGATCTCCATTAGTGTCTGTGCAACGCAAGGCACAGTTGATAGAATCACAGACTTTAAGGGCAGAAGGTAGAGGTGTATTTCAGATGAGGTCTCATCAGTGCCTTGTATAACAGTACTAGCCCTTTCATGTGTCTGCTGGAAATCCCTCACCTGATGTATCCTAGGACTGCATTAACCTATTTCACGGCTGCATCACATTGGCAGCTCATAATTATCCTGTGATCAACCAATACACCCAGGTCTTTCTCCTCCTCTGTCACTTCCAATTGACAAATCCCCAGCTTATTGCAAAATTATGCACTTGGGGACTAACAAGTAGAATTTGTGCACTATTGATTTTCATCCCATTTCTATTACTCCAGCTTTCAAGGACATGCAGATTTTCTTGTATGATTTTCCTGTCCTCCTCCATATTGGCAATCCCTCCCTGCTTTGTGTCACACTCCCACTTCTTGTGCCAAGATCACTGATAAAAGTGTTGAGTAAGATTGGTCCCAAGACTGATCTGAGGAACTGCACTAGTAACTCCCTCCAGCCTGACAACTCACCGTTCAATATGACCCCCTTGTAGACTCCCCTTTAACTAATTATTTATTGACCTTTTGGTTCTCATATTAATCCCCATCGTCTCCAATTTAACAAATAGTTTCCCCTGTGGAACTGTATCAAAAGCCTTACTGACATCCAGATCAGGAACGTTGTGCCCGTTAGTCTCTGTAGCGCTGTCCCCAGTGACTCAAGAGAGTGACTCGAGAGCACGAGCACCAGCCTCAGGCAGACTGGTGAGCAGCAGGGAACAAACCCCAAACTGGGTGTGAGGTCTGTATGGAGATTTCACCAACCAAGAATCCAGTGTAAACACTTCAGGCTCTGTAACAGCATTAACATGGAATCACAGACAGTCCCCTTGGGTGATCCCATATATCTCACCACGCAGGTGAGCTCACCTTTGTGACACATGGTCCCTTCCTCCAGGGGTTTTCAACCTTTTTCTTTCTGAGCCCTCCCCCCACACATGCTATAAAAACTCCACGGCCCACGTGGGCCACAATAGCTGGTTTTCTGCATATAAAAGCCAGGGCTGGCGTTAGGGGGCAGCAAGCAGGGCAACTGCCTGCGGCCCCATGCCACAGGGGCCCCCACAAAGCTACATTGCTCAGGCTTTGGCTTCAGCTCTGAGTGGTGGGGCTCAGGGCCCTGGACTTCAGCCCCATGCGCTGGGACTTCAGCTTTCTGCCCTGGGCCTCAGCGAGTCTAATGCCGGCCTTGCTTGGCAGCCCCCTGAAAGCTGCTCATGGCCCCCCAGGGGGCCCCAGACCCCTGGTTGAGAACCACTGCCTTACCCCACGAATCACAGCAATGTTCAGGTTACTGCCAGTCCCGAAGGACCAGTCACTTCCTTAGGTCAATTGAATCTTAGATCTCACAAGAAAGACAACACTTGTAGCCAGTCCTGTCATAACCTGTATTAAGATTTATTTAAAACCAGAGTTGTTTACAAAGTTAAGGCAGGTTAAAGCAGATGCAGACGAGTTACAGTCTTAAATTTTAAAAGGTAACAGAAGCTTCTATAATAAGCAGGTTCTACATAGCCTGGGTTAGTCCTAAAGAATAAGGAGCTGGGGATCTCTTGCTTATGCCTAGAAACTTTGCCCCCCAGAGTCCAAGCAGCATACAGATCATCAGTTCCTTCTGTATGGGGGTTTTTACCCCCTTCCTGCCATGTGCTCTGAGCTGCAAACTCAGCCAGAGGGAAGTGAAGAGCACAACAACAGTCTTGTGTCGTCTTTAACATCCCATAATAGTCTATCTGGTGTGGATGGACCTTTCCTGCCAGGCAGGGTGTAATGCATTCGGTTGCCAGTCAGGCACTTCACCTAGGTAAAGTCTCTCTCCTGTCTGGTGATTTACAGAGGCTCACAATGCAGCTAGTCAGATATTAACCCTGGCAGCAAATCACACGCATTCAGTAAAGTCTAAACCCATTGTTATAATTCTAATACCTCTTTTAACAATACTAACACAGATGAGTCAGACTGATTCCAGCGATGCGTTTGTCCCTGTTCAGTGAAGACATGGGGGCTTTTGCAAGAGCTAACACCTCATCTGCCAGTGTCACAGGCAGGCTGGGCAGGGATGGTGTCTCTAGCCTCTGTTTGCCAGAAGCTGGGACTGGGCGACAGGGGATGGATCATTTGATGGTTACCTGTTCTGTTAGTTCCCTCTGAAGCACCTGGCATTGGCCGCTGAGCTAGACGGACCATTGCTCTGACGCAGTGGGCAGCTCTTATGTTCGCAGTCTGTATGTGGAGTATCTACTCATTGGGACTCACTGGGGAGCCACAGAAAGGAACAAGATGTGCTGAGGCAAGAAGGCCCAGTCTCAGCGCCCCCGGGGTCACGCTTCCCAAAGGCTAAAACTAGGCCCAGCCCATGAAGGGGGCACTGCCAGGAGAGACTGGATAAAGGCTGGAGTATCAAACAACTTTGTAAACCTGAGAGAGCTGCCTTGGGGACAGTGACAGGGAGAATCTCCAGAGTGACTCCTTTGATTCTGCTCTTCTCTGGCCTTTGCTTTATAGAATCACAGAACTGGAAGGGACCTCGAGAGGTCGTCTAGTAAGAACCTTTTGTGTACTTGCAAACAGTGATCATGTCCCCTCTCAGTCTTCTCTTCTCCAGACTAAACAAACACAATTTTTTCAATCTTCCCTCATAGGTCATGTTCTCTAGACCTTTAGTCATTTTTGTTGCTCTTCTCTGGACTTTCTCCAATTTGTCCACATCTTTCCTGAAGTGTGGCCCCCAGAACTGGACACACTACTCCAGTTGAGGCCTAATCAGCGCGGAGTGGAGTGGAAGAATTACTTCTCGTGTCTTGCTTTTTTTGCAACAGTGTAACACTGTTGACTCATGTTTAGCTTATGATGCACTGTGACCCCCAGATCCCTTTCCGCAGTTCTCCTTCCTAGGGAGTCATTTCCCATTTTGTATGTGTGCAACTGCTTGTTCCTTCCTAAGTGGAGTACTTGGGATTTGTCCTTATTGAATTTCATCCTATTTACTTCAGACCATTTCTCCAGTTTGTCCAGATGATTTTGAATTTCAGTTCTGTCCTCCAAAGCACTTGCAACCCCTCCCAGCTTGGTATCGTCCACAAACATAAGTGTAACACAGAGACTCTGCTGCTGGGAGGGTTTCACCCTGTGTCAGAGGGTTACAGCCTGGTGGGAGGCGGCTAGGCCTGTACTGGAATACGGTCACTCTGTGCTTCAGTGTGGCAGAACCTAGAATATCCATTAGCAGGGGAAAACCTGGGGGGAATCGGCTTGTGGAATGGACAAAAACCCCACCTGAATTCTCTCACATTGCCCTTCTCGCCCTGGCAGGTTACAGAATAAAGTCCACTCCAGATCATCCCCTCCTCCCGGGGGAAGGAAATGGCTGCACTGGAGCTGGCTCAGGTACAGGATTATCAGGGAGGTGGTGGTGGGTTCTGCTTGGAGGGAGAGGAGCAGTAAATGTATAGGAGGGTGGGAGCTGCTCGAGGTGGTGAGAGGCAGGAACTATCTAGGGTGGAGGAAGGGAGGGGACAGGATGTGACAAAGCTTCTGAGACTTGTGTAATGTAGGATGTGATGGGTTGTCACCCCCGGGGTGCACTGTGGGGGGCTTCTGGGAACCGCTGTGCCCTCTAACCCTGAAGCTGGGCTGACCCTTCTCACAGTGGTTGGCCGGAGATTCAGTCAGCCTCTCCAGGCCCTGTTATCACCCAACACGACAGCAGGTGGTGCCATGCACCCAGCTAAGCTACCTGAGTGCTTTACTTAAGCCACTCAAGGACAGAGAAGACAACAACCAATTTCCCAGCGGTAAGTGATAGCAAAGCGATCAAAGCAGATTACTTAGGCTTAGTTTGAGTTTTGGGTTATTTGCTAACATACTAGATGGATAGAATTTGAATTAGCAATTTCTCACCCTTACTGATGATAGAAGCAGTCCACCAAGTTTCCATATACAAGCTTGAAATCCCTTTACCCTGGGACCAACACTTCCCCCAATTCAGTCTTTGTTCCTCAGGTGCTTCCTCAGGTGGAGAAAGTGAATAAGGAAAAGTTATTTACTTGTTCACGTAATATAAGAACTAGGGGCCACCAAATGAAAATAATGGGTTTCAGGTTTAAAACAAATAAAAGGAAGTTCTTCTTCACGCAGCGCACAGTCAAGCTGTGGAACTCCTTGCCTGAGGAGATTCTGAAGGCTAGGACTATAACAGCGTTTAAAAGAGAACTGGATAAATTCATGGAGGTTAAGTCAATGAATGGCTATGTAGCAGAGCTCGGACCTTGCTCCTGTGGGTCCTGCGCTTCTAGGCGGTTTATGCTGCCTCAGTGGCTCACTGTGACTCTCCACGTAGCCCTTCTCTCTCTAGGGCCAGGGTTACAGTCTACTGAGCCCTTTTCATCATAGGCTGCAAGGAGGTTGGTGAGAGAACTCCCACAGTCTCTGTTCAGCCTCCTGTCCTGACAGGGACCTGACTTCCCCTTCCAGGAGCTGTTCCTGTAGTGGTGGGTTGGGGGGAACCCGGGCCCGCCCTCTACTCCGGGTTCCAGCCCAGGGACCCTAATGGTAGCAGCTGTTGGCAGCCAACCTTTCACTGCCAGAGTTGCTAGATTTCCCTGGGCCACTTCCCCACAGCTCTCCTGCTTCTTCCTTCTTCACCCTTACCTTAGGGCTTCTTTAACGATGGTTTGAGGGTGTCTTCAGTAACCAGCCCTTCAGCCGCACTTCCTCTCCTCTGGCTCCCCGGCTTTCCTCTGCCTGACTGGAGTGAGCCCTTTGTATAGTATCAGCAGGGCCTTAATTAGAGTCAGGTGGTCACATTAACTGAATGGCCTCACCTGACTCTTTACAGCTTAATTAGAGTCAGATGTTCTCATTAGCCTGGTGCAGCCCCTGCTCTGGTCAGTCAGGGAACAGAAAACTGTTAATCCAGTGGCCAGTATATCTGCCTTCTGCTATTCTGCTGTACCCACCTGGCCTGGGTCTATCACAACAGTTATATGATTTGGCTTTTGGAATCTCAACAGCTACTGTTATTAAATAATTGTCTGACGACCCCCATAACTTCCCACAGCTCTGAACATTGAAATTGTAAACATTGAAAAAAGGGCTTAAAAATAAATATCGCTATCTATTGAAATTAAAAGAAAGAAATAGACACAATGAATTTTGTCAAACGCACTTAACAGCAATTGCAATATGCTAGGGGATGGAAATTCACAACTAAGGCACCAACCTTAGTTCTGCCCTGTAGTGACACCAGGCAATTGCCGTAGGGCTACGAATTAGGCATTTTAGTGTATATTGTTCCAGGTTACAAATCGGTATGATCTAAAGACACATGAGATCTTTTCCTCAGGATATCAACGTCACTGGGTTGTTTCTCTTAGTGGTAATTCCCAGAAGTGAACAGATTAATAACATTTTATCAGCTATGAAGTGGCCATTTCAGATTCCTGGGGAGTGTCTGTTGTTTTGCACTAGGGGCCAGGTCCTTGGAGAGACGGAATCTTGGTTTCATTTTAACTTCTCCATGCTCAGCAGCTCCTGGAATTTGGTTCAAAGTATTTACATGTTTCCCTGCCCTGTTCTTAAAAGTGCTGCTTTAGAAAGTGGGGAAGGGCAGGAACTGACTGCAGGATCCGTAGCTGAGTCCCTTAGATATTCATAGCTCATCGGAAGGAGGACGGGGATTGGTGGGTGTCTGGGGATTTAATAATAAACACACAAATATCGTTGTTCTTAGTGAATTTTCATCTTCTAATTCCCATAACCCACTAATTATCCCTGGCTGCCCCCGGCAGTCTGGGGAGGGAGAACTAGTCAACTCCTGTGGCCAGTGTGGAACCGAAGGCACAAGGAGCTCTCAGTGGCTGGCTCAAAGTCACCCAGAGTGAATTTCACTTCACTGGGTAAAGCCCTAGTTGCTGAGCTCTGCAGAGGGGTGGGGAGGTGAATTCCATCCCCCATTCTTGGGCATAGACCCCCCCCCTCCAATTCTCACCCTGATCTCAGACAGTACCCCAACCTTCCCCTGCAGTGATGGACCTACTTGATGCTGCCAGAGCCATCTGCCATGGGAGCTGAGAGGACAGAGGCCCAGCTCCAGAACTGCTCCCCTTGCCCACAGCCCCCAAGCTGTGCTAGAGTTGCCCTGACTTTCCAATCTGCAGATCAGTCCAGGTGTCCCTAGCCCGTGCACCCACCACACAGAATCTTTGTCACAACAAACATCCCAGGATTGGGAAAGACCATCTGGGGCTGGCTGCAGTCTCCCGTTGCTGCTGTGAGGGGAATGGGGTGGTCCCTCTTAGAGGATACAAACATACCCAGGGGCAGAAGGGAAATGTAGTTTCTTCCAGGGGTTTGAAATGTTTGGTTTAGAGTCCTGAGCTCTGTCTTCCTGTTTGTCTCCTCCTGCCACTTTCAGATCTCTTGGAGAGACAAGGTGGGTGAGGTAATTGTTTTAGAATCAATTAAAAATACCTCTTTGCTATCCTGGGACCAACATGGGTACAACAACTTTCCCCATTGTACCCCCTCCCCATCACACCTCCCCCTCAGCTGAGACTGTCCCATGTGATAGGAAAATAAGGGTTCAGTCCTGTCACTGGATTGGGTCTTGCCAGCGCTAACGGGAGTGAAAGCCTGTGTGCATTAATGACAGCAGCAGCTCTGGGACTCGACACATAGGGAGAAGAGATGGGAGTGAGCAGGTTATGTTTGTGCCAGGTGTGAGTTACTCATGTGGGAATTCTGCACCGCTGCGTACTCACAGAATTCACGTCCAGCGCAGAATTTCTTTTTTTGGCTTGAAGAAGATACGTTCTGCCTGAGAAGCGCTACAGTTCTGCCTTTCACCCACCAGAGGCCCCTGTGGCACCAGAACAGGCAGCAGCCAGCTGGGTTCATCTTGGTGGGAATTTGTTGCCCCGAGCTATACCCCATGTCGGAGAAAAACTTAGTTCTCGCTTTTTGTTTGGGTGCAGCAAAATCAAATACTTTATTATTTCTCCAGTAATTACAATGGAGGGAGAGAGTGCCATAGGACACAGGGTCGCCCCAGTCCCGGACAGGTCTCTCAACTGGTAAACAATTACAGCAAGCTTTATACCTTTGTTACAGACAATTTCTAGCAATAATACAGACGATAAAAAGCAACAAATACATTTTGTTTATACATAAGCTTTTCTGCTATCTTATTTGTCTCACTACTAAGAAAAGCAAGCCTGCATATTTGCAAGGTCGTAATAACTTTTCACACAGTTCACTCTGTCTCACATTATTTTGCTTCTACAAATCTCACGTCATTAGGGTCACAGCTAGCCTAACTCATGCTAACTGACTAACATGCATTAAAATCCCCTTCAAATCCTTATTAATTCTTTCCCTGCTTCCACACTCCCCCCTTTTGTACTTCTAGTACAACAAATATTCTCAAATCTCTATTTGCATTAAACCATGGATTTCAGATTCTACAGCAGATATGTCAACCTTAGGGGTTTTCATGGGATGTAATGACAATGCATGATTAGCATGAACATGAAAGGTATTATTACTATCATTATGTCTTTTACAACAACAACAACATAATCCTAAACTAACTAACAACACTACAAACAATAACATTCCCATAGGAATAAAATAATGGGGTTGTTGTACAGTTTTGGTCACAAAGCACAATACATCATACTTAGTACATAAAGTAGACACTCTATAAGCTGTATGAAAGGCATTCTGTTCAGCATGATATATATATTCTGAAGCATATGAATTTGCCCTTGCAAATCAGAGATTCTTTGAACCTTAGGTAACAATGAAAGCAAATTTTGAAACCGATCAGGCACTACTCTAATCCAATTAAAATATACCTGAAATCCAAAAGCTACGTTTAACTTTCTATCTGCAGGCCAGTAAATGATATGATTGCCTGCAGCAGTGGTAAGATTAATATGTATATCTTGTAAAGTGGTGGCATTAACGTACACATAGCTATCTATCATTAGCTTGAAAAAGTGGGTGTCCTGTCAGGGTAGTTCCTTGACCTCTACCCTCCCAGCAAATGTCATAAACAGTGACAACTTCCCCTGGCTTCAGTTTCCGTATACACTGAAGCTGTGGTGGTTCTAACGGCCAAAATGTCCATAGATTTCCTAACCCCATCCAAATATCAGCTGTAATCCCAGGAGCACTAACTAAAAATCGATTAGGAGAATCAGGCGGTCTCACTTCCCAGATATCTCGGTGAATCACCCAATCCCACATGCATCCTCCCCATGGACCCGGCAGGATTCGGTATGTGGGAGCCCACACCCACCCTAACCGGTCCATATGCTTGGAAGGAGCACTGTGAATGTCCACACTTCCATCCAGAAAGTGTCCAAGTATGTCTGCATGACCACAGATCAGATGGTACTCCTGATGCGTCTGTAAGGGCAGTGGGCCAAGTCTGGTCTAGATCCCACTGCAATGCCTTCCCAGCCTCAGTGATATTCAATACCATCTCTGTCAGTAACTTCTGGGTCATAGAACTAAGGGTGGAAATGACATGTAACTCACCAACTCCAGCCTGTACTTAAGATAGCTGAGCTTCAAAAATAAGGCTAGTGGCCTTTTCTAGTTGGCCCAATTTCTTATCACATTCTTGGCTGTTAAGATATTGGCCCTAGCCCACAGGGATCTGCTCAATTCCCTTTTTTTCCAGAGGAAATAACCCAGGCCTTTTTGTTGTGCTAATCTAATGGCAGCCCCTTGTGAGCAACCTGGGTATGTAGAAGTGATTTGAAAACCTGATAAGGGCAATGTCATTTAAAATCCAATTAGGGAGGGCAATACATACTGAAGGATTTATCCAAAACACAGGGCGCAGCCTGCAGAATAAACCCCAAAATCCAATCAATACCACATTCCCAAGCATGGGTCCCACAAATTTCTTCCTGCCAGTGTGTAATTCTTTGTTTCTTCACCAGGGTCAGTTCTCTATGTCCTTAATTAGTCAGGAATTCCTGGACTATGGCAATGTTAGTGGAGTGAGTGTTTCTTCTTCATCCCTGAAGCAGTCGTGGTTCAGCATCCTACAGGGGAGATTACCAGGACATCATCCTGTAATGATTTTGCTTCTTCTAGAAAAGTTTAAAGGCACAGTAGTTTGTCAGTGGACAAGGGAGAGGTTGCCAGCACGTCACCTTGTCCTTTTTCCTGCTGTCCAGAAGCACAGTGGAACTAGAAGAAAGAATAGGCTAATCATCAGTAGGAAAATTCTCCTGATGTGGAGGGGTCTTTTTGCAGTGAGAATCCTGGGTCCAAGCAATCAGTCTGTGGCACTTCACAGCGGTGTTGGTAGTCAACAGGACTTGGAAAGGGCCTTTCCAGCGTGGAGCCAAGGCAGTCTTCCGTTGATGGATCTTTATGGAGACCCAGTCTCCTGGTTCCAACGAGTGGCAGGGTTGCACAGGATCCTTCGGTAGTGCTTCCTTCACCTGTGTTAAGTCTTTTTATACACATTTCATTAGCGCCTGACAATACTTAAGCATTATGTTATCCATCAAATGAATGTCCATCTGAGCTGGGGTTAGTGGGGGTGCAGTTGGTAGTCGCATTGGGTGTCCTGTCAAAATTTCATGAGGGCTGAGTCCAGTCTTTCGATTGGGAATGGCTCTCATACTCAGTGCCAAAGGAAGGGCATCCGGCCACTTTAAGTTCGTTTCAGCACAAATCTTGGCCAGTTTATTCTTTAAAATCCCATTCTGGCGTTCCACTGTCCCAGCAGACTGTGGGTGGTGAGGGCAGTGAGCTGCACATAACTCCTTTACAATCTGTCCAGTAAAATGAGTTCCACGATCACTGTTGATACTCACAGGGATGCCAAAACGGGTATAAAAATCTTTAAGCAGAAATTTCACAACAGTCCTGGCATCTGCTTTCCTGCAAGGAAAAGCTTCAACCCAATTGGTAAATACATCAACTAAAACTAATACATATCCATAACCACAACATTTAGACATTTAAATAAAATCAATCTGAATATTTACAAAAGGTCCCCAAGGAGGAGGGTGGGCTGCCCGTTGCACACCAATTTCGTTTAACTGCAGCAACCATCCCCCCCTTTCCTTGGTAGTCAGCCAAGTCCTAGCCGTGAGCGGTGTCCTTGACTGGGGCCAGTGCATGTTAGCTATTCTCTTTTTCTCCCTCCATGGCTTTTTTTTTTTTTAAACCTACAAAGGAAACTTTTACTCTTTAATTATACACCTTCTTTTATACCATGAACACATAAACATTACTGTTATACAGTACATTAGTCTTATTATTCAATGTATGCCACATATACCCTTTCACTAAAATAACCTTATTACAGAACTTTGGAACAACAAGCCAGGACAAGCACACCCACTTTGAGAAGTTCACTTAATATAACCTCTAGTCCAATAGCGTTCCACCATCCCCAGCCCTCTGGCTAAAAGTCTGAGGTAGCCAGAAGGATCCCTTGTACAATATGGGGAGTGGGTTAACTTTTCATGTCCTTGCTTCCAAAGACTGTCAGTATGCAAATTTTAACAACAATTCTCAATTAAAAGATTCGGCCAATGTAGTTTCCTTCTCGTACTTAAGAAAATGTATTAGACTTTAGTATATCGCATTTTTCTGATGTAACCAAACACTTTGTATTCCAAGTTGAACAAAACAAGTATCTGCATCTCAATCCAACACTTCCGCTTGATTTCAAATCAGACCATATCATGAAAATATTAAATACAACAATTCTGGCCACGAGACAAACACCACAAGACAGAACATAGAACACACAACATAATTGTGACTGTGCCAGTAAATCATGGTACGTTGAATGCTGTGCAGCTGGCATTAGTTTTCTTTGATTATCTGAAAGACAAAAACAGAGGTCCACCCCTTCTGGGCAGTTAAATACTTAAAATATACAAATACTCTTGTTGATTCTAGGCAAAACAGAGGAATTACCCCATATTTTCTCATATGTGTTTCTTAGACAGCCCTGGTTCAGCGGCCTCTACCTTATCAGTTAGTTAATTTGCATTAACACAGATGCTTTCTGGCTTGCTTTTTTTTTTTTTTTTTTTTTTAATTTTAACTCCTGCTTTTAAACACTGAAAGAAAACATCACCACTTATAGTGCCTGTAGAGCCTAATAAAATTTTCATTACATAGCACTGTATACATTCTTCAACTGATTTAACAAAATTGTTCATAGCCAAACGATTGCAATCTAATAATTTCTTTGCCTGAATTTATCTACAAACATTTCAAAGACACCAAAAACTTTTCTCTAGCATCTTTACAAAGTTCAACTGCTGTTCCCTCCAGCAACTACAGAGTCAACTTTTCACTTTCCTTAAAAATCACTTGCTTGTCTCCCAACAGTCACTTTTATCAACTCAAATCACCATTCCAAATATCCTCCTGAGTATTTGAAATCCTCATGCTTATATTCACTTACTCCTTCTTTCCACTACACCCTCAAAAGTTTCCAACCTGTTTTCCAATCTCTTTGTCTGTTGCCTGCCCGCCTGGGCCCGATCCTTTTCTCGCTGAACCGTCCCTTTCATGGATATCAACTTGTTCCACTACCAGTTTAGCTCGGAGGGTGGGCTTTTTAACTAGCCCCCACCCTTCTGGTCTTTTCCCTAAAACATTTTTACTTACAAGGCTACCCGAGTCCTCCCTAGTAAGGCTTGCCACCTGGGCAAAAATACATGGCCATTGCGTAAAGGCCATTTACTTAACACACAATCCAAACCCCTTTAGGGGGTCTACCCAGAGACCCACCCATTTGTCTGCTGACACTTAAACAGAAAAGAAAATTACACAGAAAGCAGAGAAAATTACAGTCTAAGCCAGATTTTCTACTTCTATTAAATTGTCCGTTACAGGGGGCGGGACAGAAAGATCTCAATACAACCTCAGAGCTTCATCGCACACATGGCTTCCACTCTGAGGAATTACGAACGAGAAGTTCAGTTCCGCTCACACACCCAACGCCCAAATGAACAGAGCAGAAAACAGTAACCGGTTAAACAGAACAGAACCAAAACTAAATAGTGCACCAAAACCAGATAGTGTTTCCTTATTCTATTAGGGCTCACCTTTAATCATGCAATTCTTAACATATAACACCAACAGTACCAAACAAAGCAAACATAAAATAATAAGGGTAAAATAGATAGGTGGTGTAAATTCTGCAGGGTTCCCCCATTATTAATTGCTCACCAAACTATAACAAATTCCTGTTACCGAATTATCCCTCATGTCAGGTGATTAGACTGACACTGCATATAATCAAATTTTAAAGCTTCATTAAAAATAATAAAACAACAATGGAGAGTGTTGGGAATGCTCCCACATCACTCGGGAAAAATATGAATGCTCCAAGCCTTAAGCCACTTTAATACTCACACATGTCTCACTGGAAAGTTAAGCTTTGCAAATGTAATTTCAGTTCTGTAACTTGTATTGCTTTTGGTTTGCCTCTGTCTCTATTTTTCCACAACCAGCTGGGGCTGAAAGCAGTTTTTCTTTGCACTTAGCATAGTCCGCACTGATTCTTGACCTTGAACACAAAACTTCTCCTTTATCTCTGGGCTAAGCTGAATTTCAAATTAACCCGTTCCTAGACAAATTGCTCACACTGTGTCAGAGGCTTTTCTTTGATGATTAAAGCTCCTCTGAGATATATGATCTTATCTAGATTGAAGGTACCTTCTAATGGGCATTGTTTAAATGAATTGTCACGCGTGTACAGATTCCAATCATTTAAATACCTGCAGGTTTTAGGACCATAATGTACGTACATGTAATATGCTGGGGTACCCTTAGGGGGTAAGGTGGAATGTTTAGACTGTCCCTCCCCCATTTTCCAATCACACAAACTCGGGGGGTGCCCTGTCCGCGCTAGCGGATCAGAAACTAAGGATCTCTCCCTACAGGGTACTCACACAGGAGAGACTAACGGGGATGACCATGACTCTCCTACACCTCCCTTCAGCAAAGAGCGTCGGCTAGTCTCTGGGAGACGGCGCCGCTTACTCTGATTGCATCCAGTGAGATGATCAGACTGTCAGTAGCCCACACGGAAAGGAAGAGGGGGGAGGGAAGATGGGTTCACACATTCCTAGACCCAGGCAGCTTCCTCGCCGGACTATGCCAGGCTGAGTCAGCCCACCGTGGGTTGGATCTCCTAAAGATCCACTAGTTACCGGGCTTGCGTTAGAGCAGTCCTGATCATTAGCTTCCGCTTCACAGGGTACTCTGGGCGTCTTCCGATAACGATCACTCACACTGGTGTACACACACACACACCAAGGCCTCTTTTCTTCCTTTTTTTTTTAAACCCTTTTTTAACCTTTTTATCTCTTTTTTTTTTTTTTTTTATCCTCGATGCATCTTTACCTGGTCCGGACCAATACCATGAGGCGGTATGACAACCCCTCTTGAGGCGGTAAAAACCCCTCAGCACCGGTGCATTCTAATGCATTTACCTATGCATTACCTTATGCATTTACCTTGGCCAACTCAGCAGTTCCCAGTACTGCTATAAACTAACCTTATTGGGGCCTCTCCCCAATACCACTCTGCATTTGATCCTGCTGCACAGTCAATAAGTTCAGATGGCGTGAGCCCAACAGAGACAGACGTCCTCACGGAAAGTCCTCCTCCGATACCCCAATAGAGATTTCAAAAGGTCTCATACCTCTCATGTGGCGCCATGGGGTTCGAAGGGGAATGATCCGTAGTAGCCGTCTGTGGGTCCGTGGGCGTTGCCATCCCGGACGCGCCCCCAAATTGTCAGAGAAAAACTTAGTTCTCGCTTTTTGTTTGGGTGCAGCAAAATCAAATACTTTATTATTTCTCCAGTAATTACAATGGAGGGAGAGAGTGCCATAGGACACAGGGTCGCCCCAGTCCCGGACAGGTCTCTCAACTGGTAAACAATTACAGCAAGCTTTATACCTTTGTTACAGACAATTTCTAGCAATAATACAGACGATAAAAAGCAACAAATACATTTTGTTTATACATAAGCTTTTCTGCTATCTTATTTGTCTCACTACTAAGAAAAGCAAGCCTGCATATTTGCAAGGTCGTAATAACTTTTCACACAGTTCACTCTGTCTCACATTATTTTGCTTCTACAAATCTCACGTCATTAGGGTCACAGCTAGCCTAACTCATGCTAACTGACTAACATGCATTAAAATCCCCTTCAAATCCTTATTAATTCTTTCCCTGCTTCCACACCCAAATGGGAGGAGAGTTAGTGGGTGCAACTGGGGAGAGTCCTGAGACACGGCTGCCGCTGGGGGTGGGGACAGGGTGGTCATTCTCGACTGGCAAGAGGGTGTGGAAAGGGCACAGGAGGAGCAAGTGTCCCCTGTGGAGACTGCCCAGCCCCAGGTTATCCAGTCCCAGATGCTTCTTCCCCCACCGTACCCCAAACCTCTTCACCCCTCCAGCCATCAGTTGCCAGGCTTCCCTCGCTGCGAGCCCTTCCTGACTGCAGAGACCCTCTGAGCCAGTCGTGTGTCAGGGCTCAGCCCTCTGGCTGCGTCCTCAGGGCACTTTCTTCCTCTCTCGGGGTACCATGCCACAGGGACCCCACAAAGCTACATTGCTCAGGCTTTGGCTTCAGCCCCAGGTGGTGGGGCTCAGGGCCCTGGACTTCAGCCTCATGTGCTGGGACTGGAGCTTTCTGCCCTGGGCCTCAGTGAGTCTAATGCTGCCCTTGCTTGGCCCCTGCCCTGAAACCTGCTAGTGGCCCCCAGGGGGCCCAGGACCCCTAGTTGAGAACCACTGCCTTACCCCACGAATCACAGCAATGTTCAGGTTACTGCCAGTCATAGAATCATAGAATATCAGGGCTGGAAGGAACCTCAGGAGGTATCTAGTCCAACCCCCTGCTCAAAGCAGGACCAACCCTCAACTAAATAATCCCAGCCAGGGCTTTGTCAAGCCTGACCTCATGCCAAAGGACCAGTCACTTACTGAGGTCAATTGAATCTTAGATCTCACAACAAAGACAACACTTGTAGCCAGTCCTGTAATAACCTGTATTAAGATTTATTTAAAAGGAAAGGAGAGTTGTTTACGAAGTTAAAGCAGATAATCCTATAGATGCAGACAAGTTACAGTCTTAAATTTCAAAAGGTAATAGAAGCTTCTATAATAAGCAAGCTCTGCATATTCTTTAGGACTAACCCAGGCTAATCAGCTGGGGATCTCGTGCTTATGCCTAGGAACTCCCCCCCCCCCCCGAGTCCAAGCAGCATACAGATCATCAGTTCCTTCTGTATGAGGTTTTTTATCCCTTTCCTGCCATGTGCTCTGAGCTGCAAAGTCAGCTAATGGGAAGTCAAGAGCACAACAACAATCTTTTGTCGTCTTTAACATCCCATAATAGTCTATCTGGTGTGGATGGACCTTTCCTGCCAGGCAGGGTGTAATGCATTCGGTTGCCAATCAGCACTTCACCTAGGTAAAGTCTCTCTCCTGTCTGGTGATTTACAGAGCCACAGAGGCTCACAATGCAACTAGTTAGATATTAACCCAGGCAGCAACTCACAAGCATTCAATAAAGTGTAAACGCATTCTTATAATCCTAATACTAACACAGGTGAGTCAGACTGATTCCAGCGATGCGTTTGTCCCTGTTCAATGAAGACATGGGGGCTTTTGCAAGAGCTAACACCTCATCTGCCAGTGTCACAGGCAGGCTGGGCAGGGAGGTGTCTCTAGCCTGTTTGCCAGAAGCTGGGAATGGGTGACGGGGTGGATCACTTGATGGTTACCTGTTCTGTTCATTCCCTCTGATGCAACCTGGCATTGGCCACTGAGCTAGAGGGACCATTGGTCTGATGCAGTGGGCCCTTCTTATGTTCACAGTTTGTATGAGGAGTATCTACTCATTGGGACTCACTGGGGGGGCCACAGAAAGGAACAAGATGTGCTGAGGCAAGAAAGGCCCCGTCTCAGAGCCCCCGGGGTCACACCTTCCCAAAGGCTAAAACTAGGCCCAGCCCATGAAGGGGGGGCACTGCCAGGAGAGACTGTATAAAGGCTGGAGCATCAAACAGCTTTGTAAACCTGAGAGAGCTGCCTTGGGGACAGTGACAGGG